>NW_019738358.1:971900-977775 GCF_002891405.2 Cryptotermes secundus
CCCCCCCCACCCCCCGATTAGTGGCGCATGACTCTACAGCCTTTGTTGCCTCAGCATATAGGTTGTTGACCAGTAAAGAAACACTTTCGAACATAACAATAGTCCTGGTTTAGATCAGTTATTAAAATGCAAGCAGAAGCTAAGAAAATTGTGGCATGTAACACTGCAGTTAATTGGGTCTAGAAATCAGAATAATGGCCCAGCCCATAAGAAGGCACTGGATCAGTAAAAAGTTTCCCTGTGCTTAATTAATTAACCATTACACCATGAAGGCAAATGGGGGGTGGGTGTATAGATCCACGTTTTCTTGACCTCGGCACTAATTGGAGGTGAGTGGTCAGCTTCACGACCTGGCCGCTTTCCCCCTGGGGAATGAGCCCCTGGTACCCATTGGATAGGAAGGTTGGTGGACCCCAGAGCAAGTCTGGATAACATGGAAAAGTGAAAATTTTTGCTCCCACCAGGCCTCAAACTCCAACCCCTTGGTCACTATACTGACTGCACTATCCCAGCTCTACTTGAACAGTGGAAAACAAAAATAGATAACACTGAGTTCACACCTCAGGCTCTAAGGCCTACTGCAAAATCCCTTATAAAGAAGCATGGACCAAAGACACCAACTTCTATTCATGGTCCTTTTCGCCTTAAATTTCTACTGTCCAAGAAAGTTCAACACAATTGCTGACTGCTTTGAAATCAGGTCACACCCATATCTTGTGTGATGAAAATCATGAACTGCGGTTGGAGGCTAGAGTTCAAGCTCTGGTCAAAGCCATAGACAACGGCCCCCCACAGCGTATAAGACCATGTAACTTACAGAAATTAATAAATTCTTTGAAATTGAGAAAGGCCTGCAGAATTGATGTCATTTCAAATGAATGCCACAGGTACCTTCCAGGAAGACCATTGGTACACCTGACACATTTATTTAATCACTATCTTTGGCTATCCCGTTTTCCAAAGCCTTGAAAGGAAGCAGAGGTCATAATGATACTGAAACCTGGTAAGGACCCAAAATTCCCTCAAAATTTACATCCAATTAGCTTCTTGTCCACAACTGGAAAACTATTGAAGAAAGCTATTCTGAAAATGGTCCAAAAGCACACTGAAGAAAGAGGTCTGCTAAACGCAAGCCAGTTTGGTTTCTGTGCACATCACAGCATAACACTGCAATGTATGAGGCTAACAGACCAATTGACCATTTATTTTAACAATAACATGTCTACAGAAGCTGTGGTCTTGAATATCAGACAAGCCTTTGATATCGCTTGGCACTCTGGCTTGCTATATTAGTTCTCTGAATTGGAATTTTCGACCAGTTTGATCAAGCTTATTAGCTTCTTTCTTTGACAGTGCAAAGTCAGTCTTTTCAATGGAGGTGAAATGTCTGTGACAAGGGAAATGCAAGCAGGGGTGCCCCATTCTGTCCTGTCCCCTGTTCATCTAGCCCTCTTTGCCAATGACACCTGGCTATATGCGATAGATCACAAGGAGAATTTGGCTGTCAGAAAACTACAGTGCAGTCTCAGCTCAATGAAGACCTAGCGTTAGTGCTGCAATATTAAAATAAATGAGGATAAGACTCAGGGGATTTACTTCTGTCACAGACGTCGCACCTGAGTCCCATCTTACACTGAATTGAAATAATATCCTATTTGTAAATAGTGTAAAATATCTTGGTGTAATCATCAACAAGAGAGTTACATGGAGACTGCACATAGAAATGATCGAAGCCAAGGCCCTCAGAACATTTATTACAGTACATCCCCGTATTCTGAAGTGAGTGATTAAGTACTAACATTAAATTAACCCTGCAAAAAGCACTCATTAGGACCACGACATGCTTACCCCACCTGGGAGTTTACAGCAGATAACCATCTACTGAAATTGCAGTACCTGCAAAACGAGGCGCTCTGCGCCATTGGCAATTTTCCAAGGTGCACATTGGTTATCAATTTGCATGTGGCTTTCAAACTTCCATACATAAACGACTTACTTACTTATGGAGCTGAGCCCTTCTTGAGGAGAAGCCAAATCTGCAGCTACTCAAGAACTTCCCAATATTTTATGGAACCCAAAGGTTCATTACAGTGTTCACAAGAGCCTTCCACTGGTCCCTATCCTGAGCCAGATCAATCCAATCCATACTATCCCATCCTATCTCTCTAAGATCCATTTTAATATTGTTCACTTCCGCATACACCTTATCTCTACCTCCCCCCCTCCCTCCCTTGTATTGACTTACATCACCAAATCAGTCGTTGTTTACATTCCCTACAGTACGGACAACACTTTGTAAGATGAGGCACCGACTAAACAGTAAGTAATACACACTATATCTTCAATATCAAAAATCAGTTGTTGATTATAACAAAATTTAATACTATTACTTTCATATCATTTTCAAATTAATATTAATTTACTATATCTACATCACGAGCCTCCTATAAAATCTTATATACAAAAAGAAAAAAAAAATATAGATTATTCTAATTTGTCCATGGGAAAGTACAAAAATACAAAACCAATTACTGATTCGATATTATAAAACAACAAAATTTTATTCTTGTTTTATACTATAACTTCTGTTTTTTATATAATCTGATTTATTATATTGTTTATGTCAAGTGTTTTGTATGTTTAATAGTATTGTATCCAGTTTAATAGTATTGCAGTTCAGTGGTGTATATATGTTAACCATGTATTTGCCTGATGATGGCTATTGATAGCCAAAGCATGTAGCAGAGCTGTAGCTGGTCACTGGCCCTGATATTTGTTGCGTTGTGACGGTTAATAAAGAAGTTGTATATTGTAACACAATATGATGCATGAAATGAAAAGAAAAAAAAGTTTGAATGCTTAAATCAATCTTTATGAAACTCCATATGTATATCATGGCACCTGAGCCCATCTCAACGATGTATGTCATAAATCCCTTCCATTTGTATGTGTATCTGTATGTGTATGCTTCCTGTCAACTTCTGAATGCCTGAACCAACCTGTATGAACCTTGGTATATACATCAAGGCATCTGAGCCCATCTCAGCGGCATACATCATAAATCCCTCCCATCAGTCTGTGTGTCTCTATATGTATCGAACTATCCTTGCTAGGCAATAGCATTAATGGTATAATACTGAAATTTGTTGAGTAATGTTCTGATAAACATAATAAACTAGTTTTTATGTTTATCAGAACAGCAGAACTAATTCAACTTTGCTTTTTGGACTTTGTCCATCGTCCGATATTCTAGAAACTGGAAAACTGGTTCTGTTTCCATCCTCAGGTGAGTGGGGGAACACCTACTCATTTGTGTTCCTTAGGAAGACCACCATCATCAGAATCCTTTAGAATCTAATTTCATCTTTATATTGTGAACACTGTATTAAGTTCTGAAATAGTGTACTAGCCACAGTTTATATATAGCATTAGAGCATGTTTCATTGCTTACTAGGACAGAATATCTGGCTCGTCTCTACATTAACCTCCCCCCACTACATTGTTATTTGATGTCTCTTAAAATCATAATTTTGTTCATAGGTTTGGGGGCCTCTCCGTGGAAGCCATAGCTGTGTGGGTTCTGCAAATGAAAGGAAATGGGGGATGTGTCGTGGTAACTTAAGAAAGGTAAGAGTAATCTAATTTATAAAACATCTTTGCTTTCGATTCTAAGCTGTCATATGGATATGTCATGACAGCTGGTTACTGTAGTTAGAACTATGATCCTTATGAGTCCTGTGTAGAGGTGTTGTATTTGATGAGAGTTTGGGTACTTGTTACTTACTTACATGTCATGTCATGTTGAGGGCTGCCAGCTATTAGCATTGATTTGTAAATATTAAATTAAAACTTTGCCCCCCCCCCCCTTTATTATCATCTTTAAAAGTTTCTGCTAGAGTGAAGTGAGTGATTAACTTCTTGTCATGGTTCCTTTACTCCTGGCAAAAAATTGCACATTATCCATTGGATAGAGGACTAAGATGGTTGGCCTTCTTAAAGCCTCATTTTAATTTTATGTGGATAGTACTGACAGGAAGTTTCCAATGTCTTCTTTCTTCATACTGTCTTGAATTTACTATTCCATGCCAGCATTTTCCTCTCCTTGCTACATCCTCCAGGATCTAGTTAAACCATCTCGTTCCAGGTTATCCCATTAGGTTCTTTCTTTAAATTTTATCTCTAACGCCCCTGTCAGTGTCTCTTCTGTCTATTATTTTGACATGGGCAAACCATTTTCATCATCTATCATGTAACTCTTAACACATTTTTAATTGTCTGTTAATATTTTATTTCTACGCCTGTTTCTTCCAAGTTTGTGTAATACAAATATGACTGAAGAAAAAAGAAGGATAATGCAATCCGGAAATTACCCTGTTTGATCGTTTTTTTAGTCAGCCGGTTACAGGACCCTCTACCAATTGTGAAGGTTACTTATTAACAGATGAGGTGGGAGAATTATTATGGATGATAAATATCAAAGGATTTGGGAGTGGAGGGACTGAGTAAAACTCTCTTGTTTATAACATGCCCCAGTGTCTAAGCACCATGACATGAAGAGTACTGGGAGGAGGGGGGTCGCTGAAGCATCAAACTGATTTATATAGCAATAAAATCCATAATTCATATTCATGAGATGCAGAGTTTGAATCTTGGCAAGATATATGCTGTCCTGACAGTATTTTCTACTGGAAGGCCACAATATTAATTCTACTGACACTGTTTGATTATCTTATAACTATGTCAAATATTTCGCCATCATGACAAATACTCAGAAACCTTGAGAATTTCCAGTGATGATGGCTTTGTGGAGATACAGGAAATAAGCATTACTGGATACTTGTGTGTACTAGTTGGCCTCTGTATTTGACCAACAAATATGACATACGGAACCCAGTATGGTTATAGGATGCTTGGCAATTATATGTTTATCATCATTGAACAATATGCAGGTAGCTGCTGCTCCTTCTTGTGGGTCTTTGCACTGTGTGAATATGGGGAGTGTCACTGTTTCAGAGGTACAGTGCTGTTTCCATCTTCAAGGTCAACTTTGAACCTTAAAATGGTGGCAGAATGTACATCTGAAACATGAGGACACTGCCCACTTCCACAAGGTGTGAAGACCGAAGAGATTTATCAACATCAACAGTGAACCTTTCTGAATATATAGATTTTATGTCCCATCATGATGATGAAATATTGTAACATGGATGGACATAGCATTGCTAGGAAACTGTCATTAAACACCTCGCAACCCAATACAGGCAAGGCAACAATGGGAGTGCGGCGTTTTCTCTGCGATAGCTCGGTAAACACGATCCAACAATATAGATTGTTTTCTGCAGGGTCAGTGCGGACGCTATGTAATGACAGAGACAGAACAGATGTTCTGTGGAGGCGGAGTCGAATACCTCCACCGTGACCCTGCGAGTCGTAGGAGGCGACGAAAAGGGAAGTCTCAAATCTGAGACAGTAAAATATGGGACTCGAATCTGAGAAAGACTTCGCTGGCAAGGACCAGCAGCATATATAGAAGACAGATCCGTCCTCTCGTCAGAGAGAGCGCCCCACAAAAGCAAGACCGTAAATGTCAAACAGTAATAAATATCTGGTCATGAGCCCCAGATGGGGCTCGACACCAAGATTTACTGACTGACTGACCGTCAGTCGCAGTGTGACTTCGACTTCGAGATGTTCTGTATGAGGCGACGAAAAGGGAAGTCTCAATTCTGAGACAGTAAAATATTGTCGCGAGTCCCAAGGGACTCGGAACCGAGTAAGACTGCGCTGGCAAGGACCAGCAGCATGTACAAAAGATAGACCCGTCCTCTCGTCAGAGAAGGCGCCCCACAGAAACAAGACCGTAACTGTCAAACGG
>NW_019738358.1:978331-991912 GCF_002891405.2 Cryptotermes secundus
ATAACACCTGTACAGTGTGAAAACAAGAACTAGCCGCTCCAGCACTTAGACATAGGGCGTGTAACCCTAAGAATTTTAAAATTTAAATTTAAAATTTAGATAAAAAATTTTAAAAGGTTTAAAAACATCATAACTAAAGATTTTTTAAGTGCTACTACAAGAATATCAAATTTGACGTGTGCAACATAATCTACATACCAGACATATATCAACGATGTAGATGTTGATAATACGAAGAATGTGACATTGTGTTTTTAAATGTTAAATTTTAGACCGGGTTCAGTGTGGCAGCAACGTTAAGAGTATACACCTGATGATGGCCGATAGAGGCCGAAACATGTAGTGTAGAAAGAACAAGATCAAAGACATATAATATATATTGTTTGCACTTGGGACGGAATTTGTGTCATTTATCGTGTAGAGTGCAACAGGATGCTTAAATATAATATCAGGAGTTCATTACAAGGGCAGATGAAAATATCATTAACGCCGAAATGGGACACATGTATAATGTATACAGGATTTTGTGAGCAATGAAAGCGCATGGTTACATATGTACGACGCATAACGATCACTTTCATTTGAATCGAAGCCGTGAGCTGTGCTGCTTCTGCAAGGTGTGACGTCATCTTTTGCGCTGTACGTGATGGCAGTTGTGGTAGTCGATGTTTTCTTGAACATATCCGTAAGGCGTGATGACCGCTTACATTTGATTTTCTCGTTTATGAGCCTTTTTTATTCTGTGTGAGGTGGAGGGTCACAATTTCTTACAGATAGCGGGAGTTTTTGTTAGCAGGATCGCCAGTGCAGGTGCTCGATTGCAATTTAAAACGTCAGTACAAATGGATTATGAATTGTATTTTCTCCGAAGCTTGTGTTGAAATCAGGTTTACGTAGTTGATTACCTCCGTCTTTCATCGCGAGAACTGATTCAGAAACCTAAGCTAGTTTTTGTCATTTTATCGAACATTTCTCGTGCTACATGTCCATGTATGGATGGAAAATTTGTTGAGAAAAATATTTCCGAAATCTTTTCAATTCTAGATCCAAATAACTCAAAACGTAAGAGCACAGTCAAGACAGGAGTTGAAGTTATCCCTGTGCCTAGTTAATTAAGCACTGTCATGAAAACTAGTAGAGACTACAGGTGTAGCTCCACCATTCTTAACCTCGGCACTTGGTGGGGGTAATTACCTCGCTTTACACCCAGGTTAGAACCCCAGGTACGCTTTGGAAAGAAGCCTGATTGGGCCTCAGAGCCGGTTTTGACGTTGTGGAAGAAAAAATCCTTTGCCTCTACCCGGAACCGAACCCTGATTTCTTGCAGCACCAGTTGAGAAATTAACATAAATTATTGTCACTTCCTATGTAAGCGTTCGTACTATTGACTTCCTTAGCTTTCTGTCATATTAATTTTCATTCCTGTATGTTATGGAATGATGCTTTGACTCCTGCGTTTAATACCGTATCCCACGAATAACGCACAAATAGTTAATCGTAAACATTCTCCTTTATATACAGGGTTAGCCTAAAAGAAATAGGCACTTTGAAAGTTTTACAGAAGGAAGAGTTTTAATAGCATGGCCGAGATACTTACAGGGTTTGAAGAGTACGCCCTGAAGTTTACATGGGTACACCTTTTTACGGGATACAGCACAAAAAACATGCACTTTAGGTGAATCCCTCACACGCTCTACTACAGCTCTCGGGTTTTCAGTTCCCCATATACGAATGTTGTGTTTGTTCACCGTACCGCTAATGTGGAACGTTGATTCGTCACCGAAAACTGCCGGTTAAAGAAATCATTACTGCCTTCACTCCGTTGCTGCATCTCCGTACAGAATGAGTGACGGAGGGTTTTGTCGTTTTCAGTGAGGTTCGGCAATAATTGCAGCCGGTAAGGCAACATTCATAAGCGTTTCCCACGCAGACTTTTGTGGAACTTGAAGTTCTAAACTTGCACGTGTTGAGCTGCGCGTGTAAGTTTCACGGACACGAGTCATTTAAACTGTATACCGTATTTACGCATGTATAGGCTGCACATTTTTTGCCAAAAATTCAAGAGGAAAACTGGGGTGCGGCTTATATTCGAAATATTCGAAATCATACTTCATTTAAAAAAATATATATTCATAATTAGTAATACAAGGTGTTCTACTCCTGAAATAATATTCCAAGAAAATTATTTTTTCTATAATTTCTGTCTGAAATTTGTGCTGCGGCCTATACATGCGTAAATACGGTATTTCTTTTAGGCTAACCCTGTATTATCCTACACATAACTAACTCCATGGAGCTGAGCTCTTCTTGAGAAGCCGTTAGTTGTGTAGTTACTCAAGAATTTCCCAACATTTTATGGAACACGAAGGTTCATTGCCGTGTTCAGAGGATCCCTGCACTGGTCTCTGTCCTGAGCCAAGCCTGGTCTTTTATCCAGTGAATATGTCCAAGTCCGACGTCCTTTGTGATATTTCGTAACGAACTTATTTTTAGGATGAGTTGTTAGTACCATGCTCGACCCCCAATCTGGAGGACCAATCCACATCAAAATATTATCAGTACTCACAGAATATACGATACACTGAAACAAAACGCTCCCTTCTCTTTCGTGACCTAATATATTATTTATGTTAATTCCTCTGGAGACAAAACAAACCGGAGGGGCGGATGAAGTTACCAGAAGACGAAGAAGAAGACGTAAGAAGATGCTGGATGACCTTGGGGACAGAAGAGGATACTTTTATTTGAAGGAGAAAGCTCTAGATCGCATTAAGTGGAGGAACTGTTTTGGAAGAGACTGTGGACCTGTCGTCTTGACAGATTACTGATGAATGAATGAAGGGACGAAATATGAGATTGAAGACATTTCATTCATCGATCTGTGTAAAACGGAAAATATCGAAGGAGAGGAAGGGACAATTTTCAGAAGATGACCATGAAATCGGGACTAGCTTGCAGAAGACATAAAGTCTGTGTGTACACGCCATCAACTGATGATGTCACAGTTAATACTTTGAACTGCACGGATCTCTGTTAAGTCACGGGACATTTGCAAATGTCATTAGCTATACTGCCTCATAAAGAAACATGTACTGTACCGATCGAAGACCGTGGGAAGTTCATAATGTGTTTGGATGTCAACCTCTCACTGCAGGACCTCGGGTTCAGTCCCGGATCACTTCATGTGAAGTTCATGGTGAAACAATTGGCACTGAAGCAGATTTTTTTTTCCGAGTCTATTTCATTTTCTCCCTCCCAGCCATAGTTTTGAACCTGTTCCATACCCTTCTGTCGCCACTCCCCTAACCAGGCAGCACATTATCAGATCCTCAGGATTTAAATTGGGGTTTCATCTCATACACGACATTTGGCTGGTTATTAAATGAAGAAATTTAAGTATTGACGCCATTTTAAAGTTGCAGTACATAATGAGGGCCGGTCACGGTAGCCGAGCGGTCTAAGGCATGCACTGTCTTCGCTCGCTTGGAAGCCGGGACCGTGGGTTCGGATCTGTTTCCTGTGAGGTACGAACTGAATTCTTATATATTATTCTTATACACTGCCGGTCACGGTAGCCAAGCTGTCTAAGGCATGTACTGTCTTCGCTCGCTTGGAAACCGGGATCGTGGGTTCGAATCCCACTCAGGGCATGGATGTTTAATTTGTGTGTGTTTTTCTGTGTCTGTGTACAGGTAGAGGCCTTGCGACGAGCTGATCACCCGCCCAAGGAGTCCTACCGAATGTGTAAGATCTATAAAAACCGAAGTGAACGGAGAAGTTCATGGAGGTAGGCCTAGGCCCACTGGGGCTGTAGTGCCAAGGGGGGGTGGAAGTACGTGAGGAGCTTAAAAATTCAATGTGCAGACGATTATATCACCTAAAATACGCTGGACTTATACTAGATATGAGTTTTAAAACTGTTTGAAGTAATAGTTGGAACACATGAAGAGAGGAGGTAATTTGAGTAATTTTGTAGTAGATTTCGAGGATACTAATTAAGATGGATGTTGTATTGTGAAGTCTAATAAAGTAAAGTAAAGCTATCCCTGTACCAGGCTGCCTGAAGCCCCATAGGGTTGTGAGACGTTGTGAGGGTCCCACATTATCTAGACAATCGGCTCAGAGATGGCGGTAAGGTTGTCAGCCTTACACCGTCCGTGCTTTACTCCCCAGGAATATTATTTAATTAATTCATGGTACTCATTTCTGTTAGAGGCTGAGTGAACCCCAGGGCCATAGTGCGGCTGGAAGGATTAGGTCAGTTGAAAAAAATCCAATGACCTCATCGGGACTTGAACCCGCGACCTTCCGGCTCGTAGCATAGCCCCTCAACCAACTACGCTACCGATTGTGAAGTCAATTTATTGAATTTATTAAGTGAACATTTTTTCGCTCCTTAACCGTACAGACACCGAGTTAAAGGTGAAACCCGAACTTTTAGACCTAACTAACCGACTAACTCCATCTCCATAGAGCTGAGCCCATCTTGAGAAACTGCCAGTCTCTCATCTCTAAAGAACTGTCCAACTTTTATGGAACGCGAAGGTTCATTACGGTATTCACAAGAGCCCTCCACCGGTCCCTGTTCTGAGCCCCATCGATCCAGCCCATATCACTCAAACTATCTTCAAAATCATTTTTAATATTATCCTGCGTTTACATCTCCATCCTTCTGGTTTTCCCACCAAAATCCTATATGCAATCCCTTTCCCCTCCATGCGTTCTACATGCCCTGCCCATTTTATCCTCCTTGACTTGATCATTCTAATTATACTTGGAGAAGAGTACAAATTATGGAGCTCCTCATTATGCAGTTTTTTCGAGCCTGCTACCATTTCATCAACTTAAAGACAGAATGTGATAATGTGCTGCCTGGTCACCTCTGAGGGTGGTGATAGATGAGTATGGAGCAATGGTGGAATAAAGTCTATTGGGGCAAAACAAAGATACTCGGAGAAAATCTCGCTTCAATGCCGCTTTGCCAAGCATGAATCTCACATATAGTCACCCGAGATTGAACTGGAGGCTCCACAGTGAGAAGCCAGCGCTTAACAGCCTGGGGTAAGACATGGCCAGAACCTACTAAATCTGCCCGTATAGCTCACTTGAGTTTCTGTTCTTAAGAACATAGTTGTAAGATTTGAGGCTTTCACGGCGGTGACTATGAAGAAAGCAGTCTTCTGGGATTTGGCACCGTGTATATGTGGTGTTAACCGACGTTTCGGAGGAACGTATCGCCTCCATCTTCAGGGTAGAAGAAAAAATAAGAAAGAGACCGTGAGAAACGGTAAAAGCAGACTCCGCTTGCAGAATTCTTATTTTTTCTTCTACCCTGAAGATGGAGGCTATACGTTCCTCCGAAACGTCGGTTAACACCACATATACACGGTGCCAAATCCCAGAAGACTGCTTTCTTCAAGAACATAGTTGTTTACACATACAAAGTTTTCATCGATGTGTTCGGCGTAAGCCTACATTCGTAGGTTGTTTTATTGCGCTGCATCAGCTACAGAGATTGTATGCAGGGTGTAACTGAAAGGTGCGGACAGACTTTTAGACACGAGTTCTGGAAACCGAAACAAGAAAAAATGCCCATACCAGCATGTGTCCGGTAGCAATTAATTTGTGAGTTATAGCGGAAGGAATGCTGTACGTGCATGCTGGTGCCTCGGCACAGTTTAGCCGTGCTTGCGCGAGATGTCCTATCGTGACCGAGGGATAGGTAGAGGAGGATCCGCTGCGTGGCCTCCACGCTCACCTGACTTCAATCTTCTGTATTTCTACGTATGCGGACACACAAATACCCTGTGTATGCAGCTCCTGTTGACAACGAAGAGACACTTCACCGCTGTTGGAGCCGTTGCCAGAAAACGTCTAGCAACAGACTAAGAACACTAAACTATGTGCTTTAGTGAAGTGTAAAGTGTGGAAATAGCGATATTGTTATGGTTGTTTGTAGTTATGACATGTAAGTAGTCGATAGATCTAGTTACCAAGCCATACCCCATCTGTACTCACACATACCACGTGGCAATATTGACCTCATTTATGACTACGTCCGTCTCTTTCCACTTCTCTATTGCCATGTCATAGCTCACTGAAAAATGCGGATTCCATCCATTCCTTGGAGATATTACTTCCATTTCTCTCAATTTCCCTCGTTTTGTTCTTTCTTAGGATCAATGAGAAAATTCCGAGCTCTGCTCTTCTATGTTCATTTCTTATTATATTTTACTGCAACCCTTCACAGATCTTACAAATTCCATTTCAGCTGCCTCTACTCTCGTCCAGGCTTTAGGCTTCACTGTCCAGGGTTCATCGTCATAACTTCGTAAACCTCGACATTATCTATGTTCTAATCTTTTGTGAAATCCATTTTAATATTATCCTCCCGGCTAGACCTGAGAACATAACCAGTAAAATAAATAGCTACAGTCTCGACGTCCAGGATTCTATTCCCGGTAGGGGCAAAATTCTCTTTTAGCTACCAAATACAAGCCCAATCCGTCTCACTATAAGGCGTGGTCTCCGCTCAGCAGGCAGTCTGCGTACTCGTCTGTACCCAGTGTCGGGACGTACATTGTGCGGAGTTTTACCCCTACGCCCTATCCCGCCTTCATTATTTGGTTCTTTGACACGGGCATAACTTTAATTTACATCCCGCTCCCCCGAATTGTTTATTCCGCTGAGATTTCCCGATTAAAATTTGTTATGCATTTCTTGTTTCCTTCGAGCATGTAACGTGTCCCATCCGTCTTATTTTACTTTGTCTGAAGTCACCTCAGGCCTCCCCTGAGTGGATTCTTGATTTTATCCAGTGAAATTTATTAAGTGCCTAGAATTTGTAGCGTCCAGTCGAAGGATGTTCGAAACCATGTGAATTAAGGCGTCGTGGCCCATTTTAAGGTCCGGGATAGCGCAGTCAGTGAAACTACGATCTACAATTTAGATTACTCGAGTTTACGTCCGGGCTCGAAGACAATTCTTTTCTTGCAGAATTTGGTCTTCTTACAGCTGTCGCCATGAAGAGTCGTATCTTCTACGATATAACTCCGTGTAGTCCATTGAAATCAACCAACGTTTAGGATGAAAAAGTCGACTTCTTCTTCAGGGTCGAAGAAAGAACCAGATAATAAACCAGCATGAAAGAGGTACCATGAATATTTCTTGCTTGAATTATTCTTCAACCCTAAAGATGGAGGCGACGTGTTCCTCCGAAACGTCGGTTGACATTCAACGGACTATGCTGCGTTATATCACAGAAGATAAGACTGTTAATCTCTTCTTCTCACTCATTTGCAGAGGATCTCTGGGACCCAACACAGCCTCCTGTATTCCCTAGTTAAAAAGGTCGGAGCGTGAGGCTCCCAAACGATCTTCATATATTGCCGAGATTAAGAAGTATTTTTTATTTATTTCTTTAATGGCTTTATCAGTATTTAAAATTACGTCGAATGATTGTATGATCGTGAACTGAATGTTAAGAAAGCAGCCACGGCCTACTTTAAGGAATTACCCAAGAATTTTTTGCAGCGACAGAGGACTATCACGAAGAACCTCAATTCGAATAGTCGATGTGCCGATCGAGATTCGATCCGAAGACCTTCCGAATACAAGTCAGAGGCATTACTGCATAAGCCATCTAATTTGATAATAACACGTGGCATTTTACCTCCATTTTTTTTTCCAAATTTCTTGTATAAATATATAAGGTATTATCCTAGCATTTGCTTGGAGGGACTGAAAGTAAGGTCAGTAATCTCAGAATGGTAAGCGTCTAGATTCGTACCCATGACCTTTCTCACTCTCTCTCGTCTTGCTCCCACTTTGAAGCATAGGGCTGATTTCTTAATTTCGTGATCATTTCACAGACGGTAGGACTCCTTGGGCGGGTGATCAGCTCGTCGCAAGGCCTCTACCTGAACACAGGACAACAAACACAGAATAAACGCATACGTAATATCCATGCCTTATGTGGGATTCGAACCCACGATCCCGGCTTCTGATAGAGCGAAGACAGTGCATGCCTTAGACCGCTCGGCTACAGTGAGCGGCAGTGTATAAGAAAAATATATAAGAATTCAGTCCGTACCTCACAGGAAACAGATCCGAACCCACGATCCCGGCTTCTGATAGAGCGAAGACAGTTCATGCCATAGACCGCTCGCCAGAGCGCGAAGTATGGATGCTAATCATTCCATCGCGATGTTCTCTCATGAAAAAATCGACCCTTGATCCCCTCTTTAGTGAGAGAGAATGTCTATGTGGAGGCAGGTGCCAAATTTGGCAGATCAGCCAGTACTATTATTAGCCATACTATTTTCATATCGGCAGTATCATTTAACGTCACGAAAATAACTTAAACACATTTCTTTTTTTTTTCTACGCCATTGTCACCTTGAAAACTGCATACTGAACAATACGTTTGGCGAATCACGTGCAATTTATGGGTTATTTACAATTGCTGTTCCCTTGAGAGGGGCAAACAGTTGACTGTAAATGGCATTTAGAGCAGGTGTCTGGTACACGAAACAATGCCCCAATATGGAAGAGACCGTGTTGCTATGCGACGCATGCGCGTTTTGTTATCAATTGTTTGAATTCATAAGTGCATAGTCAGGGCTGTTTACACAGTATATGCTTGTTCCTACAGCTTCATGTCTAGCGAGGAAACTCCTTAAACAAATATATTCGGCTGAGGTGAATAATTGGAAGAGAAAATTGCGTCATACGCGAAGGAAACCACGCAAGAAAGTTAGACCGTCAATACTTTTAGAAAATGACGCATTATTACATTGTACACAGTTCAGTAATAGCGTCACGTGGGATTTACGTAGGGCGTTTTTTTTATTTGAGGTATAATAAAGATAAAGTCCCTGTGCTTAACGAATCATCATGACAAATACGCGAGAGCAGAGTTGTACACGTAGTTCTACGCATGCGCCCCACCAGAAATTTTTGCAACGCAGTGTAGACAATTCTTTTCAAGTGGACGCAGTCAAAAGACTGTTTATAATCTTACGTTTAAGCTGTTTAAGACTATTTTTGACGATCTCCCTGGAGTATTCATGGTAGAAGAATGTTTAAAAGAAACCTTTTGGTACTAATATTTGTAAAGCGCATTCTTTTCCACCCCCACCCCCCAAAATCTAAAGGATTATGGCAGTTCCTTCAGGCCCTACAGGCGCTAGTATCTGCTCTCATTCTTGACTTCTCCACACCTCATCGAGGCAAATTTTCGGCTTCACATTTCGGCCGCTTTTTCCTTTCGGTAAGAGTCCCCGGTACCCATTTTGTAGGAGGCTGGGTGTACTCCAGAATTGTTCGAGGGCCAGCAGAAATTTAACCGACCAACCAGTCACTTGTGAGATAAGGGGAGTGATGAGGCAGGCCCCTCCTGTCGTTGAAGAGGAGGCCTCACTTCTAAACACGTGCATGTCTAGCAGAGAACAAAATCTTTTTCATGGATCCCGATGGGACCGAAACCAAGAATTACTGTGCTGGCGAAGGCCAGCAGCAATTGAATCTTTAAATCCCAGCAGTCACTCTACGTATAATGAAACTCTGCATTCTGCCCACAAAGTGTATTTGTCTGCCCCGTACGATGGGTCTCACAATAAACAACGGCTGTTACCCTAAACAGCATTAACCCGTTGTCCTAGCAGCGGAGACATAATGTGTTTTCTGTGAGGTACGGACTGAATTATTATTATTTTGAAGAAATTTAATGACACCTTAGAAGTCCTCACTCTAATGCAACAGATCATCACAGAGCTCAGTGAAGGTGTTTCAGAAAAAGACAAAATAATGGTAAAGATAGAGGTAAAACTATCCCTGTAACAGTCTGTGAAAGCCCATAGAGTTGTGAGACATCGAGGCTCTCACGTTTTCTCTGGAAAATCGGCTCGCAGATGGCGGTAAGCCTTACTCCGGCTGCCCTTTACCCCCCGGAAGATTCCTGGTACTCATTTCTGTTAGAGGCTGAGTCGACCGCAGGGCCATAGTGCCGCTGGAAGGATTAGGTCAATTGAAAAAGGTCAATGACCTCATCGGGACTTGAACCCGCGACCTTGCAGCTTGTAGCATAGTGCCTCAACCACCTACGCTACCGCGTGCCCCCATGTGCGATACGTACACTTGACAAAAGCGGATCTTGTTCGTAAGAAACAGACCCATCCTCTCGTCAGAGAATATGTTGCATAACGACTATGACCGCAAGGGTTCAATTGCAGAAAATATCGCTGGTCGTGATCCTCAAGGCGTTTGGCGTCAAGACAAACAGATTGGCAGTAAACCGCCATTCGTAAAGTAATTCTGACTCTATTATTCAAGAAATGTCACTGGTTCACCGCCTTACGTGTAACGCGCCCTTCTAAAACCAATTTAAAATCTTACATCTCACAATGCGTCTTTTTAAAATTTAGTTAAAAGTTTCTGTACATTGGACTACAAGTTTCGACCGACATTCATCATCAAGTGTTTAAAATGGTTGGTGGCAGCTGCTGTACTTCTGTTTGTATGGTTCTAATATTCGATGTGAAGTCCCATCTACGTGCTTATGTATTTCAAGGTGCTGGGTGGCTCTTACTGTCGCGTTGTGTCAACTACAACTACATAGATGCCCCATTAATAATGTCCCACACTTCGTTTGGAAATTCAAGATAGTTATGGGGCTAGCCGGAAGGGGACACACGATAGATCGAAGTCTATCGCAATGTAAAGACCGGTTTCGCTGAACCCTTAATAAATTATTCTTACCAGCACTGTCCAAGGCGTAAATCACACACCTGCTCGCTCTTGACCCTTCAGCAGTTTAAGTGAAAGAACACTGTGTCAAGCACAAGGACCCGAACCAGTTTACGCTTCTAAACAGGAAGCAGGAGAAGTGCACGACCTTGCAGTTATTAAGGAAATGAGATCCTTCCCCTTCAGTACCTTCCTGTTCGCCAAATCCGAGGAAGAAATCGAAGGTGGACAACAATTCGGAGGTCACGTAACGTTCTTGCAGGCATCGCACTGGACTGAGTGTTGATCTGTTGCAGATACAAGCGTATTGTAGAAGGTAAACGTAAACTTGTCCCTGTGCATATCTGATTAAGCTCCATGCCATGAAGACGTATGGGGCAGTGGAGTTATAGGGCCGTCATTATTGACCTCTTTTTTCCACAGTTTCCAGGCCGGCTCTGGGGCCCACACAGCCTCCCCAATCCAATGTCTACCGGCGACGATTTTCCAGGAGCTAAAGCCGCTGAGGCTTGATGCTGACCACTCACCTCCATCTGGTGCAGAGGTCAAGAATTGTGGAGTTATACCTCTACTCCCTCATATATCTTCATGACATAATGCTTAAGTAATAGAGCACAGGGACTCTACCTGTTACCATTCTTGGCCTCGGTATTTGATGGAGGTGAATGGTCAGTTTTACGAACCGGCCGCTTTACCCCACGGAAAGTCGCCTCCGGTACACGCTGGATAGGAAACTGGATGGGTCCCAGAACCTGTCTGGGCGCTATGGGGTAATGGAAAATTTTCTTGTCTCTGACGAGAATCGAACTCAAGCCGTCCAGTCCCTAGCCCTTCGTTATGCCGACTGAGCTGTCCTTCCTCCCTACAAACGCATTATGTCGAAGCTAATCGCACTTTCTGGGGTGTGGTGACATGTAGTTGACTAGATATTTACCGACGTTTCGAAAGATTGAGACGGCAAGTTTCTCCACAATTTTGGTAAATATCTACCAGTCTACACTGCCTCACATTCCTGAAGAAATTATTTTTTATATTCACAATACTCTTCTACCCTGAAAATATAAGCTATAGAATGTCCCGAAACGTCGAATCTTATCTACCAAATTATGTGGCATCACATCTATAAAGACGACAGTTTTCGTAATCACCTTCTACCCTGAAGAAAGACGCTGTAGGATGTTCCGAAACTTCTATTCCTATCTACCAAACTACACGCCTTCACATTCCAGAAGACCATAATCTTAATATTCTCTACCGTATTAACCTCAAATCTAATCAGTAGTTTCGGAAATTAAACTCGAACTTAATTCAAGGCTGTGAGCGCATGCAATGTATATGTTGAAATACATGTGTTGAAAACGTATTGATAAAACACCTAGCTGGGTGGGACTATAACAAATTTTTATTGCTTACATTCTGAAATTGTATGACCTTATCTTAATCATGTGTGCAATAAGCAAACAAGGAAATCATATGACATCTCATGGACTGTGGTGTATTTTGACGGGGTTACTGAGTTACGAGGAAAGAAATTAAGGTGTGAGATACATGTTAATCTTCGCTGTTGGAATCTCCACGCAATTCATTGTTATGCACGGGATATCCCAATTCCTACGAAAGACTCTTTGTACACAAGGATAGCTATCTGCGTCTGGAATCTCATTGGTTATTCTCAAGACAAGTCGCCTCTTCGGACTCCAAATGATGCTTTAAATATTTCGTAGCTGAAATCATTGCTATAGTGAGGTTCATATTACGGATATGGGCTTTTACATTGTATGTTCTGCATGATTGGAACGTTGCCTTTGGGACTGAATTACATGTTATATGTACAAGCCGGAAGGTCGCAGGTTTGATTCCCGATGAGATAATTGGATTTTTTCAATTGACCTAATCTTTCCAGCCCCACTATGGCCCTGGGGTTCACTCAGCCTCTAACAGAAATGAGTACTAGGAATCTTCCTGGGGGTAAATGGCGGCCGGAGCATAATACTGACAACCTCACTGCTATGTGTGAGCCGATTGTTTAGAAAATATGGGTGCCTCGATGTCTCACAACCCTATGAGCCTCCACGGCCTGTTACATGGATAGCTTTACATTTTCTTTCTTTTCCATGTTGTATATAACGTCTGAAATATATCCAAAGGGAACTGCGTTACTACGAAACGTCGCGTGGCGTCATATTGTGTGTATCGAAGATCTTTTTATAGATTCAAATTTAAAAATAGGTGTTGCTTTCCTCAGAGGATATTTCATCAATATTAAACTTCATGGCTGTGATCTTTTGTTCTTTCTGTAAGGCAATAGCATGGGCCGCGCCATAGCTCAAGAGGTTAGTCGCTGACTTCCCACCGCGGCGGCCCGGGTTCGATCCCGGGTCTGGTTAAGTGGGATTTATGGTGGACAAAGTGGCGCTGGGGCAGGTTTTCTCCGAGTACTTCGGTTTCCCCTGCCAATCTTCATTCCACGAATTGCTCCACAATCACCCTCACCTATCATCTGGGGCTCGTACAATAGGCCAGAAGTGGCCGCAGTACAAGGGACTTAGTACCACCCCACTAGCAATAAAAAGAAAGGCAATAACACAGGAATCGAGTGGGATATTTGGAAATGCGAGTGTGGCATGGGCTGATGCCAGGTACACGCGAAACATGCGGCGTAAGTGATGGACAATTACAGAACTTAAAAAAAAAAATTAATTTTTGCTGGTCTTCTTGTTCATATCGTGACCATGGTTTTCTTTTCCTTGGCACTACAGCCCCAGTGGGTCTAGACCTACCTCCATGAACTTCTCCGTTCACTTCGGTTGTCCTAGATCTTACACATTCGGTAGG
>NW_019738358.1:992162-1001720 GCF_002891405.2 Cryptotermes secundus
GAAGCCAGTTCATGCCTTAGACCGCTCGGCTACCGTGACCGGCAGTGTATAAGAATAATATATAAGAATTCAGTCCGTACCTCACAGGAAACAGATCCGAACCCACGATCCCGACTTCCGAGCGACCGAAGACAGTGCATGCCTTAGACCGCTCGGCTATCGTGACCATATATTGGCAGTACTCATGTGATATAACAACTTAAATAGAACTACATTAATAATTGCGACACCAATGACAACATCAGTGTTAACAAATTTCATATTATTAACTGCGACAGAGTTTTAAGAAAATTGATGTTTTGACTATGGTTGGGGGGAAATTTCTCGTTCTCCGGGGCCGCATTTGGGCTTGCACTACTCCGAGTATAGCATTAAATAATTACTTTTAACTGGTTAACTGCACGGAACGTGCTTTTTGAGAAACTTGTCAGGGAATTCCTGGCTTGTACAAGATCCTTAGGTTTAGTCCTGTGTTCACAGGATTCCACCACTGCTCTCTACCTGAGCCAGATAAATCAAGTCCACACCTTCACATCCTGTTCTTCAGGGACCCGTTTTGATATCCTCCCATCTTTGTCTTGGTCTTCCAAGGGCATATATTTGCTGTGTTCATACCAAAACTCTATATACTTTTCTCTTCTCTTTCATAATTCTTACGTGACCCTCCCAGCTCATCCTACTTAATTTGAACCTACCAGTAATATTTGGCAGGGGTAAAAATTATGAAGATCGTCATTATGCAGTTTTCTCCAGCCTCCTATGAATTTATTTGTCTTTCGTCCAAAAATTGTCCTCCGCATCCTGGTCTCATAATTTTCAGCCTTTTTTCCCTTTTTCCCTTGGCACTACAGCCCCAGTGGGCCTAGGCCTACCTCCATGAACTTCTCCGTTCACTTCGGTTTTTCTAGATCTTACACATTCGATAGGACTCCTTGGGCGGGTGATCAGCTCGTCGCAAGGTCACTACCTGTACACAAACACAGAAAAACGCACACGAACATCCATGCCCTGAGTGGGATTCGAACCCACGATCCCGGCTTCCGAGCCAGCGAAGACAGTGCATGCCTTAGACCGCTCGGCTACCGTGACCGGCAATTTTCAGCTTACGTCCTTGTTATATATAATGTGAGGTATAAAGTTTCTAGTTCTCTGAAGGATTTCACACAGAGCGGATTTGTGTGGCGGTAAATTTGAATCTTCAGATTTTGAAATAGGACTTTTTGAACTGAATTGCAGCGTTCCCCGAATTTAATCTGCTATCAGTGTTAATTTGGTAGTAACTCTGCTCTGGGGAAACCAGAAAGAAAGATACAACTAGGTAGGAGGATAATATTAAAATGAAGTTCTCGGAAATGGGATTAGATGGTTTGGACTGGATTGATCTGGGTCAGGATAGTGACAAGTGGAAGGCTCTTGTGAAAACGTTAATGGACATTAGGGTTTCATAAAATGTTGGGAAATTCTTCAGTAACTAAGCGACTGGCGGCCTAGCTCAAAGTAGTTCGTTAATTAGTTATTCTGTTCTTGTCCTTTTTGCAGGTTTTATTTGATAGTGAACATTGCCACATTCATTCACTGAAGGACTCTGATCCATAGATGGATGGTTGCTTAGCTGGTAATTAGCCTGCTTTCCTTATTCTGAAGAAATAAATATAGGCTTACTTGATCTCCATTCTGTAATCCTATGTGTCCGTTATCACCCCTATCAACTTCTGTGAGCCTAAACCAAACTCTGTGAAACTTGGTATATACATCAAGGCACCTGAGTCCATCTGAACGGCGTACTTCGTGAATCCCTCCCATCAGTCTTTATGTCTGTAAGTTCATTCTCCTTTCGTTNACAGCGTGAGCAGGTGGCTGCAGCATTCTTCATAGTCACCGCCTTGAAAATCTGAATTCTTAAAAAGAATTGTTGAACGCTTCGTTTTGTATGAGGTCTTTGTCTATCAAAGGAAAGACGGTTAGTTCTTCCCAGAACTTCTTGTTTTATGACGCTGTCATTATCGAGGATAGCCTTGGATGATGAAATGATAGATGAATTTAAAGGATTTGGAAGAAACGGCCGTGTCATAGTTCTTTTTTCCTTGGCACTACAGCCCCAGTGGGCCTAGGCCTACCTCCATGAACTTCTCCGTTCACTTCGGTTTTTCTTGATCTTACACATTCGGTAGGACTCCTTGCCTAATTTATTTACGATTATCCAGGATAATATTATCCTGGAATTTCCCTTGACAAACTGATGGAAACACCCGAAACTTCAGTGAGGGCAGCCTGTGTTCCGGCTGATATTCGAAGCCAGGGCCTCCCGAATAGAAGTGTAGAGAGCTCTCACTAGACCAGCCTATTCGATTACTCCGTGGGGTTAGTTCATTTGTTAGCCAATCGAATCTGTTGATCTGTGTTATCACAGTTGAAACTGATAGTGGGCCGACACTCATTTCAGGTACTGCAAAAGATAAGTTTGTTATCAGATGCTGGGACCGTCGACACAACAGCGAAGTAAACTAGATTTTAATAAGTCTATTAAAATGATACAAATGTTAATGTTCTATATGTTTCATATTAATTATTTTATTGAAATTTAATTTACTTTCTTGTGTCGACGGTCCCAGTACCTCGATGTTATAACACAACAAAATTTATTTATTTTATTTATGTATATGTGGTTTAATTAGCCACTCTGTCAGTAATCCTAGATTATATGGCGTTGAAGGACGCGGTGATTAGAGTATAATGAATTACAAATGACGCGGAAGGACGTTTTCATGGCCGAGTTTAAGGCACCTTCGTGTTACTTGCCCAAAAGCACTGAGAAACACTTCGAAAAACTTCTGTATATTCTGCGTACCGGTCTGCATCTGTAGCTGTTTTGTGCGTGTGTGTAGATAGATAGATAATAGATAAATAGATAGGCATACGGACAGAGATAGATAATAGATAGATAGGTAGATAGATAATAGATAGATAGGTAGATAGATAGATAGATAGATAGATAGATAGATAGATAGATAGATAAATAGATAGATAGTTAGATGAGAATTCATCTACTTCCTATCCAGCTCTGGATCAGAGTTAGATCCATCCATCCCATGTATCCATGCAGTTGTTGTTTTTGTTGTTATTGGAGAGGGTGGGTTTCCCCATGCACTTAGACCAAATATTGGTCCATTGTGCGTCCCCCTGTGATATTCTACAAGTCTCTATACCCTACCGGTATTGGTGCGTGCCATCAGTCCTGACTCAGCCAGCGAATTCGGTCTCTACTGACTCAGCGGTATCTCGATGCTTCCCCCCTCTACCAGAGGCGTTAGAGACTACTGTTGGGCGGGAAATGTCCTGAATTTGTCCCCTTGGGACATGAGGTTCTTTTACGTGCCGTAAAGCTAGGACACGGGACCCACGGCTTAAAGTCCCTCCCGGAGGACTTGTTCCCTGAATTTTTCCGCCCTTAAAAATTCCACGACCTCCGCCGGGTATGAACCGGCGTACCTTGAGTCACGAGGTGGGAACGTTACCCCTAGACTACGGAGGCCGCTTATCCATGCATCTACGTATACATCATCCACCCGTGCCGAAAATGTTACACTGTTCCGCGCCCCAAAGTAGGATTACCCATCCACCCACCGGGCTCCATTTGCCGTCTCCCTCTGTGGCTGGTTAGATACCTTTATCTCTCTCCCTTCTTTCTCTTTAATATATATAGTTCTTTACGTTTCGCGCAGAATCCAGTTGTTGAAAGGTTGTCCTCCTCCTCCTCGGTCACCCTTAGTAACATATGATTCTGCAACGTAATATACCTTGTACTGCGCGTGGCGCGTAAAGATCGATTTTGCTTGCCAGTCTTTCTCCCGGCTTCAAGGAGCATGCTGTGGGATCATTATACAGTACACGAGAAGGTCCTTCGCAGTCACAAGGTGGACTTGAGTGTGGTCGTGAGGACAGCGGAGACGTCTACGCTTCGGCAGCTCAGCACGTCCGACTGCTCTGGGCCGACCGTAAACAGTCCACTAATCCTTTCGAACAAGTCGACCGCATTTTAATTGTCGATTTTCAGAGAGTTATATTAAAATTATCTGCCGTATTTACTGACGATAATTCCCAGTGGAATAATCCATATTCTTGCTCGTTTTATATTTATCAGCAGTAAACGGAATTTGTTGACAACTGACATCAATTTGTCTGGTAAGTTTACATTTTATCTTACTATAACTCTTACCGAGCCCATTTGTCGAATATTGTGGATGAGTTTTTAGTGGTTTTTATTAAATACTGAACACATATTTCTTAAAATTCAACTATTTAACAAAGTTTTCAGTATCAAGCATGTAGAGCATCGATGTTAGCGTAATAAATGAATGTGGAGCAATTTTTGGCATAGAATTGGCAGAGGAAACGGAAATATTCTGAAAAGTAATCGTCCCAGTGCCAATATATCCATAAATTGCACTTGCCGTGGCATGAGATCGAACAGGGGTCGTCGAGGTAGAAAACTAAAACCTATTTCTGCACATATTCTGCGTTGTAATTTTGAATTACGTTCTGAAGTTCTGTCTTGAATAAACGGCGATAACATTAATATTATTTGCTAACGTCTGGACCTTAACTCAGACCACATATGAAAATACTAGCTTTATTATCGCTGTATTTTCAAGGACGTAATCCTCAAATAATCCTTATAAGCCAGTTGAAATCATAGCATATCATGATATAAAAATATTTGTTCGAGAAGGCATAACGATACGCCCCAGTTTAGCATTTGTAGCAGTTATTGGAAGCCAGAAGTTCATATAATTAAAATACAAAGCAACTTTCCTTCTCTGTAACTAACCAAGTGCCTGGGCAGGTATGAAGCCCCCAACTTAAATATATGATAATATGCTGCCTGATCAGGGTTATCATACACGTCAGGGAGCGGTGATAGGTGCGCATGGAGCAATGGCAGAATAGTTATTAACAAGGGAAAACATGGAATTCTTAGAGTCCGCGATTTGCACATGGCATTCAAAATCCCGTACGTATATGATTACATAACAAAATTATGCAGGCAACAAGCAGAAGTCATACAAAATCATGATAATGAGAATGTTCGCAACATCGGACAAGGCGAAGCCCGACACAGAAAGTATAAGAGGCTTAAACTTGGCGGCGGTCAGGCATACGACCGTTCAAGTGACTAGACTGCCGTGGTAGCAAATACTACTAGGATATATATGTATATATATGAAAGGGCATAATCCGCTGTACCTAGCCTGGACTGACAGAGGCTGTGTATATATTGTACATAGAAGTAAGGATTAAGTGTGTATTTGTAAATGGATGTAAATACAGACAATAGACTTAATACAGACTGACTGACAGATGACAGACCCGACCTCTCGTCAGAGAGGGCGCTACACATAGACAGGACAGTAACTTTCATTGAAAAGAAATATCTGGTCATGAGCCCCAGCTGGGGCTCGACACCAAGACCGACAGACTGACTGACCGTCAGTTGTAACATGACCTGACCTGACCTGACCTGAATTCTTAGAAATACTTGCTCCAGTATCACGTCGTCTACATGAAGTCACCTGGGAGTGAATCCAGGACCCCTCAGTGACAGTAATGTTTAAAAATTTAGTTCCTACCTCACAGAAAACAATCTCCGTTATGAAGACCAAACGGTTAATATTGTTCGGGGAAATAATCTGTGTTTATTCTGAGAATCATAGACTGTACACAAGTACGCTATGACAAAATGCAGAGTTTTCGTATGTTAAATTAGGTGGTGCATATAGTTACCACAGTGCTTTAAGGGGGCCAAGTAACGAGCCAATATACATGCATCATTGCGACTCTAACCACTATCAGTTAAAATTTCTGACAACTTCACTCTAAATTGTTTTTTGTCGCTTTAATGAAAATGTTTGTTGGACAAAATTTGCGGTACTAGAATATCGAGCTTTGACAGTGTGGAACCTGTGTTGTTTGTTATGTAGCTCCGTTGTATCTGTGTAGGATTTCGAATTTTCGCCTGTAATATTATATTTGAACTAACAAAGCCTCATAACTAGCTGACATTTCCCATCAAATTTCTCCCAAATTGAAATTTTAGATAAGGAACAGTAAATCATGAAATTACAAGTATGTTCGAAGATACATCACCGTTAAATTCATTTATTCACAGAACAGTTCAATCTTCTGTGGATATAAAGACGTGTAGTTCGTTGAAATGAACTCACGTTTCTGAAGAAAATGTCTCCATTTTCAGGGTCGAAGAATAAACCAAGTAAGAAATCAGAACGAGGCATGTAGCAAACAGAGTTCCCTACACGTTATATATAGCTCATTTACTAATATTGTGTTATACATATGCAATTCAGATTAACCCATTAATAGCCGAATGTCCGTCTGTCTGTCTGTCTGTCTGTCTATCTGTCCGTACGACCTTATTTCTCCCAAAGAACGTGTCATAGAAAAAATATCAAGAATGAACCAGAAGTTCTTGGAAGAACTTATCTCTTTTCTCGGTATTAAACGGGTCGCATAGAAAACGACGTCTCCAAGAATTCCTCCTTGCAGCGGGAACGTGTTTACCTAGCCGTTGCCTAGCTGAAATAAAGGGACACACAGACAGACGCACAGACTCTCCTTTGATACGAATGGGTCGCATAGAAAATGACGCGTACAACAGTTCTTCTGTTGTTGCTTCTGTAATCTTTACCGCCGTAACGATTTTTACCGCGCCGTTGCCTAGCAACGATAGGAAGGCTACAGTTTCAGACACACACTGTTGGGAAGGATTTATGAAGTACGCCACTGAGATGGGCCTAAATATATATGCACCAAGTTTCATAAAAATTTATCCAGGCGTTCGAAAGACACACACAGTCAGCATGGTGATCACAAAAGCCTACTTTTATTTTTTCGAAATAAAGAAAATAGGCAGAACTATAGTTTGAAATGACAGATCAAAGAAAATTCATAGTTTTTCCTTAGATGTGGATTTGAGTCCAAATCGGTTTCTTTACCGAATCCTTTTTCCGTAAGATACCTAGCAAACCCTGATGACATTGAACACATACGTAGTAACCATGTTAACGTGTTTACGCGCTGCATTATGTGCGTGATGTATACTAATTCTTTGTGTTTGTTTTGACATAACGTAGTTCTGTATTCAAGTGGTTATGAGTAATGTAAGCCGATCCCAGTGGCCGCGTGATCTAAGGCATGAACCGTCTTCGCCCTTTCGTACACTGGGATCGAGTGTTCGAATCCCTTTCTAGGCATGGATGTCTGTGTGTGTTTTTATTATGTGTGTGGGTAGCGATCTTGCGACGGGCTGATCCCCCGTTCAAGTTGTCCTACCGACTGTGTATAGGATTAAGAAACAGAAAAAACGGCCAAGGTCAAACAAAAGTTGTGGAGCCATAGATGAATAATATATACAATTTTATTTGCGTGAAATTCCTAAGAATTAGGCTGATTTAGAGAGAGAATATCAATTTATTTATACATCTTGCGTTTGTACGAATTGTGTTATGATGGTCACAAAATGTCGTGTGTGTCTTAAAGTTTAGACTTTTCAGTATAATTACCCGCACGGAACAAAATGGTTTTTGAAACTGCGGTGATGATTTCTTTGCGCAGTCGCGTTAATTTTTATTGATTAGATTCTAACGCTTTCCATTCTGATTCTTATTTAAGTAAAGCTTCTGTCAGCATATCACAGAGGTACCCTACAACTTTTATTGCTGAGGAGTTATGAATATGTTACGAAATTGGCGGGAAACGCTTTCTAAACTGACTTTCTGAAATACAAAATAACTAAAATCAGCCTGACAGAGCCCATGTTTTTGAACGTGATATCTTTTGAGTAAGATAACAAGAATTTACTTTTTTTTCCAGCTGCAGATGTTACGTAGTGTCGAATTTTATTCTAAGTTGGTAACATTGACTGCCGTGGCCTATTTCAGGGTTACAATACTAATATTATGCCGTACATTCTCGCTTGTTTATGGTAGGAGCATGAATAATTATATATGGCACACTTAACGAACAGTGTCCAACATAGTATTATTATAATAAATTTGTAATTGTCGCAAACATTACGTATAAATAGTTTTGAGGTTTTTTACTGACACTCCAAACCGCAGTTCGCCTCTGCAGTTTGTTATTGTATAGCCTAATATAAACAGAGCTACACTACACATATCATACTTTCGTAAATTTGAATTAAATCAAATATAAATAAAACATATCTCTCAAGAATTATATCCTTTAGGATATGACTCCATGTAGCGTTATAGAAGTTTACTTACGTATGAGAGCAACATACTACTGTCATCTTCAGGGTTAAAAACAAAGTCAGGCAATAACCTACCAGAAAGCAGAGTGGCCTTCCTTGACTTATTCTTAGACTCTGAAAATAGAGGCAGTATATTTCTGCGAAACATTAATAAACTTCTACCAGGCTTTACTGCGTCACATCCCAAAATATGATACTCTTCATAGTTACCATCAGGGGGACCTCGAATTCAATACAATATAGAAATCATCACGCAGTGAAGTATTTAACGTACTCCAAAGTGGTTCGGGAACCACAGTTTAAGAACTACTCACATAATACTAGTTGCAGTTGTAAAGGAAATGGACACCGAGGGTTCTTTGCCCCGGGAAAAAGTTGGCTGGGGCGTGAAGCTGATCACATCCATCTAGTGCCGAGGTCAAGCTGTACCTCCAGTTCCCCATATGCTTTCAAGGCAGGATGCTTAATTAATAGCGCACAGGGCCAACTTTTTTTACCTTACAATTCCAAAGAAAATGCACTGCGAAAATTTGCGACAAGGCACAACAGAGTAACGAGAAGCGACGTCCTGCTGTCTGCTTTCATTTGTTTCGAATCTAGGCCAATGAAGTGTTGAAATGCTTATTGTGACATTATTCATGTGTCTCAATGTTGCACACGTGACCAATTGCTTGTCGATCATCGCTCACATCTTCAAGCGACTTGGCAAAACGCTTTGAGCGGCCATTGTGTTCCCGAGGACTGACAGCCTTACAGGGCTTCCAGAATCTGCTACATATATTGATCGATTGATCGATTGGTTGTCTGATTGAGCCCTACCTAGCGTAGTGGGTAACTGTTGAAACTTCTGTTACGACAATTGAGTGACTGATCAAGTGATTGATTGAATTAATCCTACCCAAAGTCACTCTATTACTCATATTGAATGATGGATGAATTGGTTGACTGAATGGTTCTTTTTGATGAAAAATAGCTTGTGAAGTTGTGAAAGGTGTCGTTAAGTAAAGAACTTGGGTTATTTAGCGATTTTTTCAACCGCAGAATTTGCTTAGAATCAAAGTAAAAATGTTCAAAAATTGTGTACAATGTTTTAGAAGCAGACACTCATGACCCAAGTAGTTCTAAAGGTTACCGCCATGTTGTTCACGACATTAGCATGCCAACCTTTTTTTTACTCCAATAATTATACAATCTATCCATTAAGTGTGGATAATAAGTACATTTTGTGGTTTACATATAGAAAAGGAAAGAGAACTTGTCGTGGTGAGCAT
>NW_019738358.1:1002111-1058770 GCF_002891405.2 Cryptotermes secundus
GTTACATTCGTAGACTTATTTTCATTTGCCTTCATACGCCACTTTTTCAGCCAGTGTTGAATTTTATTTAGGTGGTCTTGTAAGTTCCTGGATGCGGATAGAGGATTGGTATGAGATGCCAGGATAGCTGTGTCGTCTGCAAACGTGGCTGTTGTTGTCTTTCTAGTTGTTGATAGATCTGATGTGTAGATCAAGTATAGCACTGGTCCTAAAACGCTACCTTGGGGTACGCCAGATGATATTGGGTATAGGTTTGTTAATGCCTCCTGTTGCTTTACAAAGTTGTATCTATGTGTAAGATAGGATCTCAGAATTGCGTACATTTGATGCGGAAGTTTCTGTTTCATTTTGTAACATAGTCCTGCGTGCCAGACCTTGTCAAAGGCCTGTTCTATGTCAAGGAACACCGCTGTGCAGTAACGTTTTGTTTCGAGATCTCTGTTTATTTGGTTGACTAGTCTATGGACTTGTTCCGTAGTTGCGTGCTTGTTTCTAAATCCGAATTGGTGTTTGGGAATTATGTTTTGATCTTCTATCACTGGTATGCCAACCTTAGAAGTTTATTTGTAAAGATCAAAACCGAAAGCCTCACCTTAGAATTTGGCCTCTGACAACTCCATAGAGATAGGTTTTTTATTTTGCACATAGAAGTTCACCCCACTGGTTTCGTTTCGAGAAGATTAGGTTTCTGATTTTTTTATACTAAATAGACCATAACTTCTAAAGCGAGCCTTTCATTCATTGTTCAATGGCCTTACATCCCTTCGTTGGTTCCTGGCCCCTTCTTCAGTTTCGTAATCATATATACAGTCGGTAAGACTCCTTGGTCGGGAGATCAGCCCGTCGAAAGTGCTCTACTACGATAAGAAAATACAGAATAACGCACACAGACAATCATGCTTCAATTGGAATTGGAACCCATGACCCCAGTGTTCGAGAGGAAGACAGTTAATGTCTCAGACCGCGCGGCCACTGTGACTGGCAGGGTAAGGTTTTGTTTTCGTTCAAATAAGCCCGTATGGTTGGCAAACCTGACGTGATGAACAGCGCGGTGGCGAATTTCTAAATTACTTGAGTCACACGGCAATACCTAAGTACTCTGTTTTTTTTTTAATATTATCTTATGAATATCCATTACATAATATTTTCAGCACATAAATTTATTTTCTTTCCAAGAAAGCATTTTTTAGCCTTTCAATTGGTGTACTGATGGTTCATTGGAACCAAAACACGTATTTGAATAACAAGAACAGTACGGTCTAAGTTTAACTGTTATATCCGTTTCTGTTGGATGGATGTATAACAATCAGCAACAATCAGGATGGAACTTTTGAAAAAAAAAAATAGGCAGTTTAGTTTCCCTTTCCATGTCTATAGTTTCCAGTGTCACCTATACGCCCACCCAGGGCTGAAAATAAGGGCAGACCTGGGAAGACGCCATCAACATACAGATTGATTCTAAATTATTGTCGGAGTTGCCATTGCATATAATTTTCAGACTAGATAAAACAAAATAAAACTGCTTACGGAATATGAAGTATATCTCGAAAGGTTTTATTGAAAATGGAATCAATACTGTAGAATACGAAGTAACTTCAACATGCGCGCCTTTCTTGTCACGCAAAGTTTGAAAGTTACAGAGCATTGAAACACCGACAAGAATTTAAAATCACTCTGTAGTTCCAGAAAGCTTCATTTTGATGAATCTATTTCTGGTGCCTGAAGACAGTATTTTCGAAATGGGGTGGGTCTCTCCCTTCAGGGGTTAGAAGGTACGCGGATATTCTCTCAAATTACACAGTAAAACGGAATTTACTATAGTTATCAAAATATTAGAAATCGATTATTTGATTTCGTGCAGTTGCAGTGATAAGCTGAAGGGAAGCTGTTATGTGAAATTTGGAAACCACTGCTTTAGGGCGTCATAAGCATCGTTACCAACAAAGATAATTGTAGAAACATATTAATGAGCCTACACTATAATTAGTTTCTTCGTAAGATATCTGGAATTTTCCTCGGGCTTTTCTCTATCTATCAATCTATCTATTTGTCTGTCTATCTGTCTAGACCTTGACCGCATTTTAGTTTCCTGATCTCTTTACACTGCCGGTAGGACTCCTTGGATGGGGGATCAGTTCGCCGCAAGGCCGCTACCAGCACACAGGACAACACAAACACATGCCTCAAGTGCGATTCGAACCCATGATCCCAGTGTTTGAGTGGGCGAAAGCAGTTCATGCTTTAAACCGCGTGGCCAATGTGATCGGCCCTCTGGATTTTCTAGTTATCTGAAACGTCTGTCTATGCCTAAAAACCATTTGTTCCCCTGGAACAACTTGAATTTTGTACGGAACCTGGACTAGCGGCTGGGAGCTTTGCCCCGAGTGACCTTGGTGCTGAATGCCCTCATCAGGAGGATCAGCTGGTACAATTGAATGAATTCATGAGGCTTCAGTGAGCACGTACGAAACTGGATGGAAGTAATTGCGTCTTGTGCATCACATCACTGTGAGTGGTCCATTAGGCAGCAAAATTCTCTGCTCGGAAGATAAATTTGCCTGTCTTTAGCCGTAGAACTGCCACCGCTACATTCTGCAGTGTCTGACGGCCATTTTATGTTCTAAGGGGTCTTCGTATTTCATGGATAAGTACTGCAAATGAAAACTCCCAAGTTGCTGCTGATGTAAGGAAAAAACTCCTCGAAATGTATTTTGAATATGTGGGTCAGATAAAATTTCAAAAGAAATGTGACTTGCTGCTAGATGTAGCCACGTTTGTAGAAATTTCGACATTTGGCACTTGAAGGGTTAAGAAGTGCTATGAAGTCATGTCAGCGAGGGGAGTAAAGCTTCAAATATTCAAAACCCACTGGCATATTTTGACGACTCTGACACTTGTACTCGTTCGGGTAACTCTAAACTATTTTGATTGTTGTGAAATTTATGTAGATGGAAGTAGAAATTGTTTGATTTCTGGACAACAGACGTAGATTCGCTTCAAGGAAACCAAAACATCCGTTACTCTATGAGCACGTCCCAGAAAGACTTCGTGACTCCTTGCGCAAAACGAGAGGTCCCCTCATTTTACATTAATAATTCAAATTAGCTGCTCTTCTCCATATCATTCAGAAACATCCTGTTTTGAGTTTCAAAGGCTCCCGTGCGTTACGACTCCGTGACCCCCTAAAATTATATATAAATTTATCCCCCCCCCTCCCCCATTTTCTGCTGATCACTGAAAAGCGCAGTTCTGCACACTGTTGCAGATCCCTGTAAGGCTGTACGTGGCAGCAGGAACCTAAGTAGCTTTACAGTCTCACTACACCTACAGTAAGCTATAAAATGTTCCTGTACAGTCACAAAAAGTGCAGTTCTGCACACTGTTGCAGGTCCCTATCAGGCTGCACAGTGACAGCAGGAACCTAAATAGCTTCACAGCCTCTCTACACCTACAGTAAGCTATAAAATGTTCCTGTACAATCACGAGAAGTGCAGTTCTGCACTCTGTCGCAGGTCTCAATCAGGCTGTACTGTGATAGCAGGAACCTAAATAGCTTTACAGCCTCTCTACACCTACAGTAAGCTGTAAAATGTTCCTGTACAATCACGAGAAGTGCAGTTCTGCGCACTGTTGCAGGTCCCTGTCAGGCTGTACGTGACAGCAGGAACCAAAATAGAATTCCCGCAAGCAACACAGTATTCTTGTACAATTAAGGAAAAAATCATGAAATATTTCGCTGGCTGCAACTTCACTTTCCGAAAGAATTTCTATTAAACCTTAATGACTATGTAACTTGGCAAACTATGCGTGGATACAAATATTTTTAAATAATGCTTGAGAACCCGGGGACTCGCTAGCCATAATTTGAGAAACTGTCTTTTAGAGAAGAATATAACGCCGTGTAACCTGTTGAAAGTCAATCGTCGACCAGCGTGAAACACAGCTCTGCTTGCTACCTGCTTCACACTGCTTCCTTGTTTTGCATATCCTTCGGCCCTTGAAGATGAAGTTTATGTGTTCCTCCGAAACGTCTGTTAACTTGTTACCTTTCGATTGATTTCACAGCGCTACATCCCAGGTAGAACTCTTCACAGCCACCGCTATGAAAGCCTGAGATTCTGCATATCTCGAAGGGACATTCATATCTTCCGATAATTTGCAGAAACTCGGTATTTCCTTGTCCTTCTGAGACGTAAACGTTATTGAGCGCTACCGTACACGTGTCTGCATGACATGATTCACTGTAAAATGTGGAGAACACGCTGTTTACAGACGTAGCCCCAAGCAGTCATCAAGGGAATTACTTGTATACGGAACAAACAAGTTCGGATTTGCATCACATGCTGCAGCAGGATCGTGCTAACTGCAATATCGCTGCTTTCCAATGTCAACTGCTCCAATGGGAATACCTTTTCTTCCTACAAGCGGTATTTATCAATAGTTGAAAGTTGTCTGTTGCGTGTTAAACCCTGCCCAAGGTGGGCCGCGCCATAGCTCAAGCGGTTAATCGTTGGCTTCCCACCACAGCGGCCCGGGTTCGATCCCGGGTCTGGTCAAGTGGAATTTCTGGTGGACAAAGTGGCGCTGAGATAGGTTTTCTCCGAGTACTTCGGTTTCCCCTGCAAATCTTCATTCCACCAATTGCTCCACAATCACCCTTACCTATCATCTGGGGCTGGTACAGTAGGCCAGAAGTGGACGCAGTGCAAGGGACTTAATCCCACCCCACTAGCATTAAAAAACCCTGCCCAAGGGATGCTGGACATGGCGGCTTATTTTAGACGGCAAGGAAACCAGAAGATGTTGCTTACCAACTTATGTGCAAGATATTTAAGACCATTTTTACTGATGGATTAAGAATATTCAGGACACAAGAATGTTCGTTTTAAAAATACAGTGAAGCCTCAATAGTTCGGACTTCACTAATTTGGAATTCCAGATAACACAAAACCTTTTTTTTCTTTGATCATTACAACTTTGATGATCACTATCAGATCAGCGATTGCAAACTGTCCCGTGTAGTGCTAGCACAATAACGGTTGTTGCATGTAGGCCTCATATGAAGCATCAAGGCCACTTTAAAAGACAATCAGAGTCAAAGTATTCTAGATCCAGAAGACCAGCCATGAGAGAGTAGATGCCCTGGAAGCAAAGCTGATATTTTCTTCACTTATGTGTACAGTGGCGTGTTAGTGTTTATTAGACCTACTTTTCATTTATGTTATAGAGTTTTAGTGTATTTTCCATCTGTTACCGAAGAGAGATGAAGTGAAGGGAGGTTGGAGAAAACTGCATAATGAGGAGCTTCATAACTTGTACTCTTCTCCAAGTATAATTAGAATGATCAACTCAAGGAGGATGAGGTGGGCAGGGCATGTAACACGAATGGGGGAGACGAGGAATGCATATAGGATATTGTGGGGAAACCCAGAAGGAAAGAGACCACTGGGAAGACCAAGTAGTAGGTGGGTGAACAATATTAAAATGGATCTTAGAGAGATAGGATGGGATGGGATGGATTGGATTGGTCTGGCTCAGGATAGGGACCAGTGGAGGGCTCTTGTGAACACGGTAATTACCTTTCGGGTTCCATAAAATGCTGGGAAATTCTTGAGTAGATGTCGAATTGGCCGCTTCCGTATATTAAAATTAACATGTCTATAATTCGAACTTCCACTAATTTGGACAAGGTTTCACTCCAATTGGCTCCGAATTAGTGAGGTTTTACGTACTGTACTTCTAATTTTTATTATTACTATCTGGTATTTCTTCTTGTTACAAGTTTTATCTTTTTCAAAATCCTGTGAGGCTAGATACCTGGGTTTATTCCCATTGCCAACCTCCATGATTCTGCTATATTGTCACGTGCATATGTGCCTCCGTAGTCAGTTCCTCTCTTCTCAGACTTCCGTACAGAACTGAACTTAACTGAACTGGACGTCCCAATTATCTTCAAAACATCTCCTCGGCACGGACCACGCAGAAAACACAGAACTTCTATTGTTGTAGAGTCGCGTTTAGTCCGCCGTTGCGCAGCAAGGGTCGCTAATTACAAGTTGCCACTTAGCAACGGGTCTATACGCCAAAAAAAAAAATTCAAGAGGACCATAGGGATGCCTTGTCTCCACGCTGTACCGGGCTTACTAACTTTATTTGAAGGCCGCGCCATAGCTCAAGCGGTTAGTCGCTGGCTTCTCAACGCGTCGGGCCGGGTTCAATCCCGGGTCTGGTCAAGTGGGATTTGTGGTGGACGCAGTGGCGCTGGGGCAGGTTTTCTCCAAGTACTTCGGTTTCCCCTGCCAATCTTCATTCCACCAATTGCTCCACAATCACCCTCGCCTATCATCTGGGGCTGGTACAATAGGCGAGAAGTGGCCGCAGTACAAGGGACTTAGTCCCACCCCGCTATCAATAAAAGAAAGTTTATTTGATCTAATAAGCTGTATATATTCCCTGTATCAAACTTGGAATATCCTATACTCCATCTACTTTGGGAGTGAGGGTGCGTCATCGTTAGTGACGTAGGCCGTTACGTAATCATTATAAAGTGTCTAGATTCTATTCTGAACATACTTTGGTGCTCAGACACCAGTGCGAACATATACAGAACGTTTCTTTTGCAAGGTTGCCTACACAAAGTGTGACGTACATACAGTTGACGGATTTGACGTCTCTTCCCAGCGTATCCCTTTGGGCAGTAGGATTGGCCCTAGTCTCTTTCGGTTTCATATAATTTTTGTGATATTCATGGTTTATTTGACGATATATACGGTCGTATATTGTGACGACTGGTCAATAACGAATTGCAAAATGGAACGAAAGGAAGCGATCACAACCTATTTTAATTTATCGTCCCGACATTCGCCTCGAAGAAATGTAAAACACCAAGAAGAAACCTTAATCAGGAAGATCGATGCCCCCATGCAGATTAGAACCCCTTACTTACTTACTTACTTACTTACTTACTTACTTACTCATGGGGCTGAACCCTTCTGGAGGAACCGCCAATTCTGCAGCTACTCAAGAATTTACCAGCATTTTATGGAACCCGAAGGTTCATTACCGTGTTCACAAGAGCCTTCCACTGATCCCTATCCTGAACCAGATCAACCCAATCAATACCATCCCATCCTATCTCTCTAAGATTCATTTTAATATTATCCACCCACCTACGCCTTTGTCTTCGCAGTGGTCTCTTTCCTTCTGGCTTTCCCACCAATATCCTATATGCATTTCTCGTCTCCCCCATTCGTGCTACATGTCCTTCCCACCTCATCCTCTTTGACTTGATCATTCTAATTATACTTGGAGAAGATTACAAGTTATGAAGCTCCTCATTATGCAGTTTTCTCCAACCTCCTGTCACTTCATCCCTCTTTGGTCCAAATATTCTTAACACCCTGTCTATGTTCCTCCCTTAATGATTAGAACCGCTTCCTTCTGGAAACAGTTCAGAAGCGTTACCGCGTGCATCAGGAACGTAGTTTGAATTTGGGAGCAGGGTGTTGCAGGGAATACTTCAGCAAGGCGGAAATGTATGGTGGGTGACGAGCTCCATGGGCAGAACCTTTTCGGGTTCCTCGCTTCAAGAGGAATAGGATTGACGCGACATGTAGCACCCGTGGAAATGGTGAAAAATTTAACCGTAGTACGAATGCCCGAAGGAAAGAGTCAATTTGCGAGTTCTAGACGTAAATGGGAGAATATTATCTAAATAGATGCTAGAGAATGAGGGACGTGAAAGTTTGAGCTGAACACGCATTGTCTGGGGCGTGTCGAGTGACAGATTTGTGAACACGGGAAACTGCAAGACGTTAGCCAGCTGGGCCACTACAAGTTTCGGAAGGAAGACTCAGCTCTAGAGATACAGATGTCTTCCTGATTGGTCAATAATGATTTTTACCGAGTATGTAAATTATGTGTTGTAGCCTAATTTGTTGAACACTACCGCTATTTGTCTGAAGCGTGGTCATAGGAAAAGCACGAAAATCTAACTCATTGTAACCGGCTTCCATCAGAGATGTGAATTCAGGACCTCCCGATTATGGGAGGGATGGGATGACGCAATCCGTATAGGAACTGGCTACGGGTTGAACTGTCGAGGGATCGGAGTTCGCGTTTCGGTAGGGGCAATTTTTCTCCTTTCCACCCAGCCTGCTACTCAATGGGTAACCGGATTTCTTTCCCCTGGGGTAAAGGTACCATTCTCCTAAAGAAGTGCGGAGTTCAAGAATGCGTGGATCTATATATCCATTCCACCATACATCTTCATGTCCTAGTGATTCATTAGCTAAGCACACGGACAACTTTACCTTTTTTACCCACTCATCTCCGCCTGATATCAGTGTAAGACAAATGTACAATGCAAAAATTTGGTTTAGAAACCATCGTCTATAATTATAGACTCTACCTACGCATGAGCGATGGGCTATTTTAAGACAATGCTGTCTCACGGTACAGGCAATCAAGCGGTAACGCCTATCTGAAACATGTTAACTGCTACGTCATGCCTTGAGTAGGCAACCTTACGGAAGAAAATTCCCTTTGTGTTTAGCGACAGAGAAACTGAGGTTAAAACGAGCTGTCACTATTTGATTGTGAAGTTGATTTTAGAGATCTCCTCTGTGGTCTAGTGGTCAGCGTTCTTGGCTACAGATTCAGAGATCCGGGTTCGATTGCCGGTGCTAACACATTTTTTTCTGAGAAGTAGTGGGTCTGGAACGGGGTCCACTCAGCCTCGTGGTGATAATTGAGGAGCCATTTCAAGGAAATATCGGCTCCGGTCTAGAAAATCGAAATTAACTGCCGTGGGGATTCGTTCCTCTGACCACGCGACACTCTCTATCCGCAAAAGTTGGCACTATACTTTGCCGACAAGGGGCTGTCGCTCGGTCGGTATAGTTCGCTTGCGGACTAAAATTCATGGAGTTGATTTTAGACACGCTTATAATAAGCAAATCTCTCCTGTGTATTCAGCGAGACGTCCGGTATGATGAGTTTGTTCTTTATAATGAGAGAAATTGAATATCATAACTTTATAAAGAAGAATATAACAAGCTACGTCACTATCTGATTGTGACGTAACATACGCGGTTATAATAAGCAGAACTTGCTTTTAACTAACTGTCGAGAACGGGAATGTTTGTTCTTATCGTATGGGGCAATAAAATGCCGCATCTTTATAATGACGACATACTTGTCTGTGTGATGGCATATCCTGCGAAATGTTTAAGACACAATTATATTCTTAATAAAAAATCTCACAGAGTTTCACGTCAGTCAGCGAGTCTTTCCGGGAGGGAATTACAGCGCCCTTTGTCATCTGCCCAGGAATATCTCCTTGACGCAGAGGCTGGAAGCAGATGACGTATTTCAGTTTATCTGCCTACAGCCGATGAAAAGACCACGCAGAAACATTGTAATAACTCTAAGGAGATGAGTCAATTCGATAAATCCTATGTACAAATATATTTATTTCTTCTAACTTCAAACACTTCTGGCCATGATACTGGACATTGCTTCGTTTGATGTCCTAACAGTGGTGACCATGAAGAGTTCCGTGTCCTACGATGTGACGCCGTTTAGACCTGTAGACCTCGATTGTAGTTTTCGAGTCTTCTTAATCTTGTTTTTTTTTCTACGTTCATGCCCAGGACCGTACCTAACCACATTTTTACGTGCAGCACATTCACGTTTCTGCTTGCTCAGCATATATTCTGCTCTAAAGATGGAAGCAGTATGTTCCTCCGAAACATCGGTAAACTTCGTTATGACTACATGGTGTCACAACCCACAACACATTGGTCAAAATTATTCCCTACTTGGTTCATCGATCGAATTTACTAGAAACACCACGTTTCGAAGAATTCTTCTATTTCCATCTTCAGGTAAACAGAATATGAAAACAAAGTTACTCTGTTGGGTGTGTTGGTAGAAATACTCTCGAATCGGGAACCTATATAAGGGGGAAGACGAAATTCTGGCCCCTGTCCGGCCCGCAAACTTATTGTGAAAATTCTTTTAATTTAATTTGTATCATTATGTGACTAGAGACGAGGTTTGGGTTGGAAACTGAATTTATTGAACACTTACAGAATAACCACAAATAACTACGACAGTCACACTGAGTTACACACTCCAAAGACCACTGTAACTATAGCACATACGAATTCTTCTCAGTCTTCATTAGCCGTTGCTTTGTATCGGCTTCTAACAGCGGATGTTCCCCTTCTTCTGGTCTCCCAGAAATTTTCCTGACCTCAGCTACCAGCCTCTCACTTCTCACAACTGCAACTTTCCACTGACGCGTCGCAAAATTGTTGCTGGCCCTCGCCAGCACAGAGATTTTTGTTTCCGAGTTTTACTGTCTAACGGCTCTGAGAGCTTTCAGTCCTTGTTATACAGTCCCAGCACGGATCGCACAGAAAAGTCTCTTCCATTATTGCGGGGTTTCTTGTTGGCGGTGAAACTTATCCACAGAGCTGTTCCCTAGCAACGGATGTACTGTCGCCTGTTTACACAGTTGTTACTTGGCAATGGGCAATTTTGAGGAACGTCAGTGATATTTCATTGATCTTCCAACCGTGCAAAACGTTTATCTGCAGTTTATAATCCTAACTTTCTGCTATAATATTTCTGAGCAGTGTTTCTCTGAGGAGCTAGGCCTTTAAGTGCCAAAGCTGCCGGAGTAATACGTGATGAAATTGCCAACGCTGTGATATAAAAGCAGTTGCAGATAAAAACACTAAAATCCTGTTCTCGAATGCCCTAAAACAGCAACAGATATACTTAACATGAAAGCCCGTATCTTCCTCTGATTATCCATAAGTAGCTCTTGATGCCATCTTTTGGCAGAAATGCCCGACCAACTGAATAACAATGAGCCGATTTCTTCGGCTGTGACAGCTTTGATGCAAGTATCCCGAACCGATCTATTCGGTACTAGTAGCACAAAGGGTGAAGGTGGGAAGGTTGATGCAGCTCTAAACATAAATTTGGGTCTCAAAATGTGTAGCTTATGTTGATCTGATGAAGAAAGATGAATACATTAAAATGCAGGCATTTCTAACGAGTTTTGTCAATTAGTAGCGAACACAATAAAAATGAAATCCTTGTGTGACAGAAGCATAAGTTGCATGACAAATGTTTAGATAAACTTATTATAATCGTCATAGCTGTGGCCTTATTTGAATGCTGGAGACTTGCCCAATCACGAATCAGCAAGGTTAAACCAAACCTAAATTTACCTGCTACTTTGTTAGCGGTGTTATGTTAAGGAACACATGTAATCTTCACGTGAAGGGCATAGAATTAATGTGTTTGACCGTCCGTGAATATTTAATTTCTGAATTATTAAACAGTCTACACCATCTCTTTTGAATCTTCTTCAGTAGACATGCCCTTGACCCCCGAGATACACCTCTCACATCTCTTGGTTCTGCAAGGAAATTTCACCTATTCCTTGGTCCCGAGAGAAACTTCACACATGCCTTGGTCGTCAATGGAAATCTCTCTTATTCCATGTTCCCAGAGAGACACTTCACACATTCCTTGTTCCCAGAGAGACACTTCACACATTCCTTGATCCTCAAGGAAAAACTCGCTTATCCGTTGTTCCCAGAGAGACACTTCACACATTCCTTGGTCCTCAAGGGAAAACTCGCTTATTCCTTGTTCCCAGAGAGACACTTCACATGTTCATTGTTCCCAGAGAGACACTTCACACATTCCTTGGTCCTCAAGGAAAAACTCGCTTATCCGTTGTTCCCAGAGAGACACTTCACACATTCCTTGGTCCTCAAGGGAAAACTCGCTTATCCGTTGTTCCCAGAGAGACACTTCACATATTCCTTGGTCCTCAAGGGAAAACTCGCTTATCCCTTGTTCCCAGAGAGACACTTCACACATTCCTTGGTCCTCAAGGGAAAACTCGCTTATTCCTTGTTCCCAGAGAGACACTTCACACATTCCTTGTTCCTCAAGGGAAAACTCGCTTATCCGTTGTTCCCAGGGAGACACTTCACATATTCCTTGGTCCTCAAGGGAAAACTCGCTTATCCCTTGTTCCCAGAGAGACACTTCACACATTCCTTGGTCCTCAAGGGAAAACTCGCTTATTCCTTGTTCCCAGAGAGACACTTCACACATTCCTTGTTCCCAGAGAGACACTTCACACATTCCTTGTTCCCAGAGAGACACTTCACACATTCCTTGTTCCCAGAGAGACACTTCACACATTCCTTGTTCCCAGAGAGACACTTCACACATTCCTTGTTCCCAGAGAGACACTTCACACATTCCTTGTTCCCAGAGAGACACTTCACACATTCCTTGTTCCCAGAGAGACACTTCACACATTCCTTGTTCCCAGAGAGACACTTCACACATTCCTTGTTCCCAGAGAGACACTTCACACATTCCTTGTTCCCAGAGAGACACTTCACACATTCCTTGTTCCCAGAGAGACACTTCACACATTCCTTGTTCCCAGAGAGACACTTCACACATTCCTTGTTCCCAGAGAGACACTTCACACATTCCTTGTTCCCAGAGAGACACTTCACACATTCCTTGTTCCCAGAGAGACACTTCACACATTCCTTGTTCCCAGAGAGACACTTCACACATTCCTTGTTCCCAGAGAGACACTTCACACATTCCTTGTTCCCAGAGAGACACTTCACACATTCCTTGTTCCCTGAGGGAAATTTAACCAAGTACACTTATAATGATCAAATCAAGGAGGATTTTTGACGGGAAAGCCAGAAGGAAAGAGACTACTATAAAGAACTAGACATAGGTTGATGGAAAATATTAAAATGGATCTTAGATAAATACGAAGGGATGGTATGGACTGGATTGATCTAGCCCACGATATTGACCAGTGGATGCTTTTTTTTTTTTTGAACACGGTAATGAATCTTTGTATTCCATAAAATGTTAAATTCGTGAGTAACCGCGCAAGTGGCAGCTTCCTAATAAGGGCTGCGCTTCATGAAATTAGTTATTTCTTTGAAATTCAGCCTACAATTCGGAAGAAAACTTCGCCTCCATCTTCAGCCGGGCAACAACCCAGTGTGCAAGTAACTATCCAGAAGTTAGAACTCTTAATAACCACCTCAGTGTGACTCTCAAGTCCTACAGAATGCTGACTCTCTATTCATTCAGCTGGCCTATGTATCTTTGATTTCTTTCCAAGCTGGGCATCACACAGCAGTGATCAGTTACTCGTGGATTTACTTTTCGTTTGTTATAAGGGAAAAGTCCTGCTCTTTCTCAGGTACTTCTTTTACAATTCCTTCTGCGTACTCGTCTCTTAATTATTATTATATTTTACCGAGTTACTACAAATGATTCATTCCATTTCAAAACACTATATTCCCTTAAGTATTATACATACAAATATGATTGATGCATAAAAAGAACCGCAGACTCACCAAGTTTGCATCATGATACACCAGTTGGCAGCAAGAATGCAGTGCATCACAAAATGGCGACGAAGCTGGAAAAGAGTTTCTGTGTGTTGGAATATTCGAGATGTTCGTCTGTTATTGCAGTGCAGCGTGCATTCAGAGCAGAGCACAGAAAAGAACCGCAGACTCACCAAGGTTGCATCGTGATACACCAGTTGGCAGCAAGAATGCAGTGCATCACAAAATGGCGACGAAGCTGGAAAAGAGTTTCTGTGTGTTGGAATATTCGAGATGTTCGTCTGTTATTGCAGTGCAGCGTGCATTCAGAGCAGAGCACAGAAAAGATCCGTCATGTAAACAGAGGATTCTGCGGTGGTATGGGCAGTTTAAGGATACTGGTTGTCTGTGTAATACTTTGGAAAATATAGTGTTTTGAAATGGAATGACTGATTCATAGTAACCCTGTATATTATTGTTAGTGGGGTGAGACTGAGTCCACTTGGCGCGTCAGCCACTAATTTAGTCTACTGTACCAGCCCCTTGTGATTTTGGAGCAATTGGTGGAATTAAGATTGGTAGGGGAAACCTAAATACTCGGAGAAAACCATCCCCCAGTGACACTTTGTCCACCACAAGTCCCACATTACCTGATCCGGGCTCGAACCCGGGCCGCCCGAGGTGAGAAGCCGGCGACGCCTGAGCTATGGCATCCCCCACCCCCAAAATTACAAGTATGCTGTCCGTTTATATAAACCTTGTTCTGGGAACAGAAAGAGAGGTCCTCCTTCAAAACCAAACAGCTAATGAATGACATTCTGCGTCAGACTAAGATGAAATAAACTATAGCAATAATGCACTTGGATGTACAATTTTGTATGGGTGGGAAACTTGGTCTCCTAAATTGAGGAAGCAACATAGACTGAGGATGTTTGAGGAGAGGGTCCTGAGGAGTATATTTGAGTCCAAGAGGAATTAAGTGACGGGAGATTAGAGAAAATTCATAATTAGGAGCTTCATAAAACGTACTCTTCGCCAAATATAATTAAAATGGTGAAATCAAGGAGGATGAGATGGGCAGGACATATAGCATGCATGGTAGGGAAGCGGAATGCATATAGGGTTTTGGAGGAAAATACGGAAAGGAAAAAGCTGTTAAGGAAAGCTTACCTTATGTGGGATAATAATGTTCAAATGGAACTGTGAGAAATAGTATGTGGTCATATGGACTGGATTTAACTGGGTCAGGATAGGGACCAGTGGAGGGCTATTGTGAATACGGTAAAGAACCTTCGGGTTCCATAAAATGTTGACATTCTTGAATAGCTGAGCGACTGGCGGCTTCTTAAAATGTATCTCCATGTAGTTAGTTCGTTAGTTAATTAGTCAAAAGGTAAAGCTATCCCTGCAAAAAGTCATGAAGGCCCTTAGGGATGTGAGACGTCGAGGCGCCCACATTTTCTATACAATCAGCTTATAGGTGACGATGAGGTTGTGAGCCTTACGCGCCGGCTTTTTTTTTCCTTGGCACTACAGCCCCAGTGGGCCTAGGCCTACCTCCATGAACTCCGTTCACTTCGGTTTTACTAGATCTTACATATTCGGTAGGACTCCTTGGGCGGGTGATCAGCTCGTCGCAAGGCCTCTACCTGTACGCAAACACAGAAAAACGCACGCACACAAACTAAACATCCATGCCCTGAGTGGGATTCAAACCCACGATCCCGGTTTCCAAGCGAGCAAAGAGAGTACATGCCTTAGACCGCTCGGCTACCGTGACCGGCCGGCCGCCCTTTACCCTAAGGAATATTCCTGGTACTCATTTCTGTTTGAGTCTGAGTCGACCCCAGGGCCGTAGTGCGGCTGGAAGGATTAGGTAAATAAACATGCATAAGTCGGACAGGCTCGAGTGAGCAGCTGATGACTGCTGTATGGAGGAATCTCGTGTTTGCCAGTTGCATGCTACGTAGGAACTGCTGAGTTAGCTGTCCGTATTCCGAACGTGTCTTCTCTTATATGATGCCATGTTGTCTGATACAACTGTACCGAGGATTATGTGAAAAATGCTGCCTACATCTTCAGGGGCGAAAATATTGTCACGTACTTAATGGTGCGTGGTTTGGGTATTGGATTTATTGACACAACTCGGAACTACAAGTAATTACAGCCCCAGCGAAGACTTTATTTCCCACCCTTCTGTGTCTTCAACATCCGTTGCCTGGCAACAGCTTCTAACAATGGAGATTCTTCAGCTTACAGACCTCAGGTCCTCTTGTCAAGTTCATCACCTCAACTATAGCGCCATCTCTTCTCAGCCTACCTTGCGAGCTCAACTCTCTGCTACAAACACTCAGTTGTCTCTCGATCATTCCTCAGCTGGCCTGGTGTCCTCGTTATATATCCTCGGTGCAGACTCAACAGAACACGCCGTTTTCAAAAATTCCTATATTGTTGCTAGCGTATTCGTTGCAGCAGGAACTTATTTATCGACTAGCAATGGACGTCTCCTCTGGCTTCACTATTCCAGCCTTCAGGCAACATGTAAAATATGTGAAGGAAATAAACAGGCATAAAGCAAAGAGAAAGCTTCTTTGTCAGTTTCAAAAACTATTTTATATTTTACGGTTTATGTTTTCATATCTTTTTAGAATCCATTAATATCTGTAATGTTGGCACGATAGACGAAATATTTGAAACGGAATTGATAATTTTATTGACTCAATTTTAACGTTGTATATCACACTGTTTGTATTTAGATGAATTATGAAAATATAATTAGAATAAGTATAATTAGAATGATCAAGTCGAGGAAGGTGAGATAGACAGGGCATGTAGCACGAATGGGGGGAGACGAGGAATGCGTATAGGATATTGGTGGGAAAGTCAGAAGGAAAGAGACCACTGGGAAGACCAAAGCGTAGGTCGGTGGACAATATTAAAATGGATCTCAGAGAGAGATAGGATGGGATGGTATGGATTGGATTGATCTGGTTCAGGATAGGGACCAGTGGAGGGCTCTTGTGAACACGGTAATGAACATTTGGATTCCATAAAATGCTGGGAAATTCTTGAGTAGCTGCAGAATTTGCGGCTCCTGCAGAAGGGCTCAGCTCCATCAGTAAATACGAAAATAGGAAAAACTTTATGATATGCATCCTCTGGTCTCTCATTTACGAAAAGACAAAATTTAGGAAAGTCGCACAAGAAATCAAGAAGTAGCACAAGGCTTAAATTGAATTTTAATATTAGCTATAAATAACTTAATAGCCATTTTAATTAGGATTTTAATTTTATTTTAATTTTTATTCATTTAATACCAAGTTTAATGTTTAGTTTTAACTATATTTAAACCACATTTTAGAATTAAGATATAATTATCAGTATAGAATAAACATAACAGATACAGTGTAATTAATGACGCAGTTCAGAAGCTAAATTAGTATTCGTGTACTCCTGACGATGACCAAGTAAAGGGTAGAAACATGTAGCGATACCACCAACAACGAATAATACAAAATGTTGACACAGTAGTGTCTATTTGGTTTCTTTTTGATTATATTTTGTGCCACTGTCCCAAATTATATCTTTTCGAAAATAGCAACAGTAAAAGTATATCTTGAGACGAAAATATTCCCTTAAAGTTATTTCTGTAATATATTTTAAGGGAAAAGGCAAAGAACAAAGTCTTTATAGAATGTTGTATTTTAGCGTCCTGTTGCATTTATTTTCGTATTATGTATGCCTTGTCCGTCTTGTAGTGCACTCAATCTCACCTGTTATTTCACAACATGTTTCGGCACTACAGTGCCATCATCAGGTGCTCCATTTATGTTAATCTATTGCATTGCTTGCCATTATGTCATTGTAAAATTATTTTAAAAATATTTAAAATATTCGTCAATTATAATAATTTTTATATGTCCCAATTCAAACCCGCGCATGGTTCCTCCACTATGGGAGTCGTTCCTCTTATACTCCGTGTACGATGGGGTACCCAAAAGAAACCGAACTAATTTTTTTGTGGACAGAGCTTTTGTAGTACCGCGTTTTGCCGCTATGAGCGCATAGAGCCAACATTCCTGAGTCGATAAGCCGACTACCGTTGCTTCAGAAGGTAAGGACTAGTTTCGGCAGAGTTTATAGTGACAACTGTTTTGTGTCATCGTCGTTTTTACAATGGCCCGAACACATGAAAATGTTGAAAAAATTCGTGAAATCATCAAGGAAGATCGACGACGAACCATTAAAGAAATTGTGGAGCTGTCGGGAGTGACTTGGAGCTCAGTTCAGCGAATTTTGACAGAAGATTTGGGAATGAAAAGGGTGGCTGAGAAATTCGTGCCACGACTGCTGACTGCTGAACAAAAACAAGGTCGCGTGGAAGCAAGCTGTGCTTTGAAAGAAGAGTCCGGAAATGATCAAAACTTTTTTTCAGCGTTTTGCCGTTGTTGCTGAGGTGAAGGAAAAAAACGACGGAGGCGCTGTCAAGCATCTCAAAAGATGAATTTAGACAATGTTTTGAAAAATGGAATAAAATACTAGACAAGTGTATTAGTGTAAGTGGAGAGTACTTCGAAGGGGATTGAAGGTTTGTGCTTAAAATTTGAATAAATAAGTTAAAAAAAAAATAAGTTCGGTTTCTTTTGGGTACCCCCTCGTATATCGTGTTTCGTGATGTGTGTTCCCTTTTTGGCTGCGGCTGTTGTAATCTTTATAGAATTTGAGACTCTTACAACTGTTGTTAAGAAGAGCCCTATCATCTGGGGCGTTTCGGAAGAACATATTACTGGAGACGTGGGCGACATGTTACTCCGAAACATGGGTTGACTTTCAACTGAATACACGGGATTATATTAAAAAATACAGGTCTCTTCAGCGCTGTCTCTGCCTGTAATTCGTTGATAAAATAAATGTATGTATATTCTGTGCTCTGGAAGGAATATGTTTTGTTCTTCTTCTTTCAGATTCGCCCGGCTTCATGTGGTAATCTTCATCTCTATAAACCACATGATGTAACACACCGAGACAGGAAACATTAGCAGGAATGTCACTGAGTCTAAGCTGGAATTGATGCCCTTACTCGGCCTGGCAAGTTGTTGAAGTTGTTCGAAGAGATTGTGGACAGCCACGCAAAGTCAGCTGTGTTTTTTTTTTAAATAAAGTGCTGTGAGAGGTTATCGTGAATCAGTTTAATAATTAATTGTTGTCTATATACCTGAATCAGACAACGCGTGACTTCAAGAATGCAATTTATATTATATTTAACCTTGATGTTATTGATTTAGAAGCACTGATCACAATTTCGGATAAAAATAGTTCCTTGAATGGACTGGTTTTGGCTATTTTAATACGGGTTTTAGGCCACATACGTTTCTTAATTTATGCATTCTGTTGAAATTTAGGGTTTTTTTCTTTTAACTCGTATATTTAAAACAAAGACATAACAAAATTAATAAATGCAGGAAGTAAAAATTTGCATCACTGCCAGATTTTAGAACACGGTTTAAAATAAGAAACTGAAATATTTTATAGTAACAAGAATTTATTCGTGTTTTAATAGGATAACCTTGATACTATTAGCAATTTGGTTTTCTGTGCGACGTATGTGAGTATATAAGTTGACAAGAAATTTTGTGATCAAAACCTGTGCAATTTTAAATTTTATCTTAACAGTGCTGTGTGTTTTGGCAGTGATGACTTAATGGCAGGGCTGTTTTAGTATATAAAGGAGAGTGAAGAGACTTCAATATAATTTGACCGCTATCTTCGCCTACAAAATGATGCTGGTCTGCTACATCGTTGGAGGCGTCTTACTTGCTCTTGTGGCCCTGCACCTTTTCCTGGAACTGCACTACTTCCTGCGGATGTGCCTCTCCGTCATCATTGCCAGGTTCTGCAAGAAAAGGGTGAAGATCCTAGACGATACATACATCCATGGTAAGTTAACCTTGATTAATATCTGTTGACTTACAATTATATGTTTATTAATTTTAAAATATCTTTAAAGGGGCATCATTATCAAACAGTGATATATTTAAAAACATAAATTTGTATCTTCTTAATTAATTAAGCACTAAGACATGGAGACTTATGGGGGAATAGAGATTTAGCGCCATCATTCTTAACTTCGGCACCAGGTGGAAGTAAGTGGCCAGCTTCACGTCTCGGATGATTTACCCCCGAGGAAAGAGCCCCCGGTACCTGTGGATAAGAAGCCGGGTAGGCCCCAAACCCGGTCTCTTCGACGTGAAGAGGAGAAAAATATTGCCCATGCCTCGACTCGATCTCCGACCCCTTGGCCGTCCAGCCCGTACCCAGTCGCTATACCAACTGAGCTATTCCGTATATTTGCAGAATACAACAGGAAACAGAATGTCCATATCCGAGATCCTGTTGAACGTTCAGGACTTCTTTGTAAAGTTGGCTACTCAAGGTGTGACGCACACTGAAGCAAGTTTTCAGATAATAGCAAAAATATAGGAATATTCAGTTCTTGGAAAGAGTTCTGTCTTCTTGGATATAGAGCAGTCTAGCACGTTGAAAGTCAGCAGACGTTTCGGCCTACCCTGAAGACGGAGGCGACATGTTCCAACGGACTACACTGCATTATATTCCAGAAGATAAAACTGTTCATAACCACCGGCGTCAGAACCTCAACATCTGCATTCATTTCGTACCTCACGTAAACACACCGGGGCACGCGGTAGCATAGTTGCCTGAGGCACTATGCTACAAGCCGGAAGATCGCGGATTCGATTGCCGATGAGGTCATTTGATATTTTTCAATTGATGTAATCCTTCCAGCCGCACTATGGCCCTGGGGTCGACTCAACCTCTAACAGAAATAAGTACCAGGAACCTTCCTGAGGGATAAAGGGAGGCAGATGCGTAAGGCTGACAACCTTACTGTTATGTGTGAACCGTTTGCATAGAAAATCTGGGAGCCTCGACGTCTAACAACCCTATGGGCCTCCACGGCCTGTTAAAGTAATAGCTTTACCCTTTACCTTTACATTTTAGGTACACACACTACCCGTCCCATTCAAAGATCAAGCCCGTAATGCTGGTCAAGGAAAGTTAAATTTGGTACGCCGGTTGCACCGCTGTGCCAGGTAACATGATCAGTGGCGGGCTGTTGTGAGCACGGTAATGAACATCTGGTTTCTACAACATGTGAGAAATTTCTTGAGTAGCTGAGTGACTATCAGCTTGTCGAGAAGGGCTCTACGTTGTGAAGGTTGGTTTCTGCAGCAGTTAAGTAGCCTGAAATGGGGAGGGTGGAACTGGTTCACCCCGTTCTGTGTAATGGACGCGTCCGAGCTCTTGAGTCCCGGGATCAATACAAGAGACCGGCAGGCGCGGGCTTTGAAGCTGTGCACCTCGTGGTAAGGGTCTCCGCTCATGTCTGCATTCCCTCTGCATATGCTCAGCTGCTGGAGCTGTCAAAGCGCCGCCCTCCGCCGGATCAGCTGTTTCCTGAAGCAAGACAGTTGTGTTCAGACAGAACACTAACAGCCTGCTTTCCGCAAGCAGCGGGCGGGTTGGCGCAGCCATAAGTCTGTGTTCATACACAACACTAACAGCCTGCTTTCCGCAAGCAGCGGGCGGGTTGGCGCAGCCATGAGTCTGTGTTCATACACAACACTAACAGCCTGCTTTCCGCAAGCAGCGGGCGGGTTGGCGCAGCCATGAGTCTGTGTTCATACACAACACTAACAGCCTGCTTTCCGCAAGCAGCGGGCGGGTTGGCGCAGCCATGAGTCTGTGTTCATACACAACACTAACAGCCTGCTTTCCGCAAGCAGCGGGCGGGTTGGCGCAGCCATGAGTCTGTGTTCATACACAACACTAACAGCCTGCTTTCCGCAAGCAGCGGGCGGGTTGGCGCAGCCATGAGTCTGTGTTCATACACAACACTAACAGCCTGCTTTCCGCAAGCAGCGGGCGGGTTGGCGCAGCCATAAGTCTGTGTTCATACACAACACTAACAACCGACGCTTCCTCTCGTCGAAGAGGAGGCCTCATTTCTAAACACGTACATGTCTAGGACAACAAAAATCTTGGACATGAATCTCGAGGAGATTGAAGCCAGGAATAACTGTGCTGGCGAAGTCCAACAGAACTTCAACCGACCGATCGCTGAGTCAGTGGAGTTGTGAGAAAATCTGCGGCCAGTAAGGACGTCAAACATGGAAGCTGAGGAATTTACGTCGTTCAGAGCCATCACCAGGCGACGACTAGTGAAGACATAAATTGAAATACAGGATTTTACTGTTAAGATAGGCGGTATGTAAAGTAACTTGTGTATTTAAAGGACCGACGGATGTGACGGCCTGCACTGGACTTTTTTTTTGGTTCAGAATCGGTTCCCGTTGGGTACTATTACAAACAAAGCATTGGCTGCCCTGTTACAGTATAGGAAGATTATTTCTTGTAGAATTTGAGGTTCTCACAGTGATGTCCTGTCTTCTGGGATATAACTTTTGTAGTCCGTTGAAAGTCAACCGACTATATCGCATGATATCCGTTAAGATAGTATTCTCCAGAGTTTCATAAGGAGGAATTTATTTCGTGGAGGTAGTTCCTTCTTATCCGGGTAAAATGGCTCTTTCCCTTGACCCTTCCAGTCAGAAGGATTGGAAAGCTTGACATTGTGGTACCTCGAAGAATGGCACCTTATACTCTAAATTAATTAGTGTTATCTTAATAATATCTTGTGTTAATTAGCAGACCGAACTTCACGTCATAAAATGAAAGCTGGGAATTTAAACGCTACAATATATGCATGTGTTTTATATGATTCTTAAATTATTTCCTTAAGTGGGATTAACCGATTGGCCTTTTCCATGGAGACTTGGTTTTCTGTGATGAGGGGAATATCCGTTTTCTCACAGAAATAGGAGCGATATCTGAAGGTTCCCAGAGCCATCAGATAGTAAAATTTGGCCATGAGCCCTGTGGGAGGCTCCCACGTATTTTGTGGCGAGATTATATCCACCTTTTCACTTCCGTATTGCGGAACATTGAGACCGTGTCCACGTTATGCCGGCATACGGGGGCGGGGGGCGGNAACCTTTGTTGGGTGACTTAAACATAGTCCCATGAAAACGATTAGCATACGAGAATGAACGGTGTTTTCTATGTATCCGCCCCGAGGTTATATAACGGGAAGAATTGTGGAAGTCTTTAGAGAGAGAGTCGGCAGTCGAAGATGACTGAGAAGAACTGGCAAGAAAAGAATTAGGATGTAAAAAGAAAAAAAGACTTCGTGTATGTTGCAGGGATAGTGAGATTGTAATAAATCCGTTACCAGGAGACGACTAGTGAAGACTGGGAACACCAGTGTGTGTGTGTGTGTGTGTTTTGTGTGATGTATTGGTGTGTGCGTGCGTGCGCGCGCCCCGTTAATTTTTAAATGAAATGTGTAAATTAGCGTTGGCGCCAGATCACTTTTAGTTACGAGTTGAGTGAAGTAATTCCAATTATCCAACCCAAAACCCGTCAGTAATCACTAATACACGTGACAGTATTATTCAAAAGATTTTTCATGTTGAACTTTAAAATGTAAGAATTATGAATTTTTTAAGAAAACAAAAACACACTACAAGAACTAGAAGAACTAAAATATGTTTCTTATTCATCTTTGCTGCAATTTAAGTTTTTGATAAGTTTACGCTGATGTTGACCGCCTTTGTGGCCAAGTGGTCAAAATTCCTGGCTACAGATCCAGAGGTCCCGGGTTCGATTTCCGGCGCTACCAGATTTTCTGAGAAGTAGTGGGTCTGGAACGGGGTCTGCTCAGCCTCGTGACGATGACTGAGGAACTACTTTAATTGAAAAGTAGCCGCTTCGGTCGAGAGAACTGAAATTAACGGCCGTGGGGATTCGTTGCGCTGACCACGCGTCACCCTCTGTCCGCTAAAGTTGGCACTAACTTCAACAAGCGGCGGACGCTCAGTCGGTTTAGTTCGCTTGCGGACTAAAACCACGGAATTTGTTGTTTTTTTTGTTACGCTGATGTTCTCGCTTTCATTTCTCCAGTAGCAGTTCATAATTAAGAAAACTCCCGACAGAAGCGTTGTACACAGGACTAGATAGTGCAGAATTTGGAAGTCGGCTGCCAGAATTATTGGACGCCATTTTTCACTAATCGAAAGAGGCCGCTTCGATTTATCTTTCAGAAACAATGCAAATGCAATCTTTATTATTTAAATCTCTTCGCATATTTCATCCAAGTTGACAGCCGGCTTCAAAAGTATAACAGATGCTTTGAAGTCAGTACATGTTGGTTCCTTTTTCAGCAATAGAAACTGGATTTTATTCAGGTACTTCTCAGAAAATTCAAACAACTTTTCCAGATATTCGAGAGATTGCTCATCGAAGGCTAGGAAGTCTATCTTAATAGAAATAGTTTTTTTTTTCACCGTAACAACTTCTATTTTTATTCGCCAATAAAATGTCTTCACTCTTAGGTTCAATTTGTTTCTCAATTTTTGCATCAGAAGATACCGATCTGGTCCTGTAATATAGTCCCATTCTATTTCTTGTGTATTGGAGAGTTAAACGTGCGTTTTTGAGAAAGGCACAATATACCGGCATTACATGGTTTTCCTCTACAACTTCCTCACCACTCTCTCACACCACCAGACTTAGAAACCCGGCGAGGACAATCGTCCACTACTAATGGTGGGAAATGTGATTTAACAGCAACACACCTTTCGAATTGCAGGGTGTCAAGTTGGCTGTCTGCTTCCCACATAACGCAATGAATTCCTATAGTCTTCAAATACATTTACTTTAGCACTTCGGTGGGTTTTGCAGGAGCAGAAATTGTTTCAATGTCTGTACCAGACTTTCAGTATGGATATGCAGTTTGTTTTGTACAGTTTTTCAAAACATGTGCAAGACAATTGACACGTTGAATATGTGGAATGCTGACGGTCTGTATGTAATATGTATGTATGTATATATATATATATGTGCGCCTTGCTAGCGACTGAAATGTTGGACGGATTCATTCGTATTTGGTATTTAAAACTTTATCCGTCAGGACAATAATGGTAGAACTATACTCCCACTGTCCCATAACTCTTCTTGGAGCTAATTAACTAACTTTGTGGAGCTGTATTTGCAGCTACCCTCTATATCTAGAGACCGTCTCCTCCATCCGCAACCTGAGGACGCGCCATTCCGTGGTGACAGGGGACCCCACTAACATGGATCTCTTCATTGGGTGGACCTTAACTAATTAAGCACAGGGTCAACTGTATCATTTACCCCCACAAACCGTAGCCTGTTCCCATGTGAATATGAACATGTATTTATATGTCTGTCTGTCTATGGCTCTATAGCCCTTTGGACTTCGGCCACCTTTTCAGTTTCTAAATCCTATACACAGTATGACGCCTTGGATGGGAGATCAGCCCTTCGCAAGACCGCTACCTACACAGAGAACAACACAAGCACAGAATAAACGCACACATACGTCCATACCCTGAGTGGGAATCGAACCCACGATCCCAGCATTTGAGCAAGCGAAGACAGTTCACGCCCCAGACCGCTAGGCCACTGTGTTCAGAAGACTGTGAACATTCCAATTCTAAATAAATATACTCCTTTTCATGGGGTTCCGAAAATAAAATAGCGATTTTATCGAAAACGACTCTCCGATTCTGATTAAATTTCGGTAATTTCTTGGGTCCATATCCCTAAAGAAAACCGCATAAGCGGCATCTTCCGGAAAATAATGGCACGCCCTCTGTAGGCCCAACCACATACATAGGGGAGTACACGTAATGTCTTTGGAGCCTCATAGCTACTTCTTCAGGATTCAGCGGGCTGGGAGGAAACAAGGCTCAGTACACGACGGGACCTGATTTGTTGGCTGTGCCCGCCGTTTTCACTCTTTGCCGATTCGTGTCACTGCCTTCAGCCGCTGCTGTTGCGACAGCCTTCTGGTTATGTCGCACCTGAGACGCAGACCTAATTTCTGTCACAGTTGAGAGTGAAACGTGAAGGCATTTTAATACGTAATATTACGATCTGTCACTCGGTATTCTAGGTTCCAGTTCTTCCTGGTTACACAGAGAATCGTGCTGGGGGGGCACGCAGTAGCATAGTTAGTTGAGGCACTATGTTTCACGCCGGAAGGTCACGGATCGATTCCCTATGAGGTCATTAGATTTTTCAGTTCACCTAATTCTCCCAGCCTCACTATGGCTCTGGGGTCGACTCAGCCTCTAACAGAAATGAGTACCAGGGATTTTCCTGGGGGGTAAAGAGCGGTCGGCGCGTAAGGCTGACAACCTCACCCCCATCTGTGAGCCGATTGTCTAGAAAATGTGGGAGCCTCGCCGTCTCACAAACCTATGCGCCTCCACGGCCTGTAGAATAGTACCTTAAATTAGGTTAACGTCGCATCCTTCCCGATCATTTCCAGTTCATTGTTAACCAATCGTCGTATCATTCGACACTATATAGTACAGTTAATGACAGTTTTTTTCTTATTACTAGTGGAGTGGGACTAAGTCCCTTGTACTGCGGCCACTTCTGGCCTATTGTATCAGCCCCAGATGATAGGTGAGGGTGATTGTGGAGCAATTGGTGTAATGAAGATTGGCAGTTGAAACCGAAGTACTCAGAGAAAACCTACCCAGCGCCACTTTGTCCACCACAAATACCACTTGACCAAACCCGGGATCGAACCCAGGCCGCAGCGATGGGAAGCCAGCCACTAACCGCTTTAGCTATGACGCTGCCTTAATGACAGCTTGGTTAAACAACAAATAAATTTGAAATGTTCTGTCTTCTTAGGTATAATGGGGTGTAATCCGTTGGAAGACAACTGCAGTTTCGGAGGAACATGTCACTCCATTTTCAGGGTATAAGATTAAGCCACGTAAGAACATCAGCGTGGTTTCATGTTTGCCTTATTCTTCAACTCTGAGGATGGAAGCTAGATGTTCCTCCTAAACGTCGGTTGAATTTAAACGGACTACACATCATTATATTCCGGACGACAGAATTGTTCATAATCACCGCTCTTGAACGTCTCGGATCTTAAATAAATAAATAAATAAATGTACGAACTTCAGCTTGTCAGTAGCTTCAGATAACCTCAGCATTTGATATTATGATGTAAAATAATTAAATGACCGCAAGGGTGTGGTATGGATGAATGGATGAAAGATAAAGAAGGAAATAAGGGAGACAGAAGAAGAGATGTATACATTTTCCTTTAACTCTTTGAAGCACAAAGAGAAAGGGAGAGTGGAAGAGGAAGTGAAAAGGGGAAATAGTTAGGGGCAGGAATTTCCTGCGGGGAAGGACGAATATTTCCGGCTCTGAAAGTTCGCAAGTAGTGCTCACTCGTCCTTCTGATTAACGTATATTGGAGAGAAGGTAAATCGGAGGGAAACGAACAGGGTAAAGTTTAAGGAAGTGAAAATTTTTACAAGTAGAAGCGAAAAGTTCAACAGGGTTTTTACGGCTTTCGATCAGAATTTTGACGTTAAAGTTTAGGGGCTACATTTTGATGAAATTATGATTTAATATTGGGAAGACTGTATTGGCGACAAATTTTGATGCTAACACTAGGGGCGGCTGCTTGTGTAGCATGCAGTGCAGTTCTTCTAAATAATATTAAAAATTCAATTTTCTTCCTTACAAGAAAAAACCCTACATCTCCATTGTAAATACCAGTTTCTTAATGATATGTAGGGGTAACAATTTTATTTTAGGAATCGTATTGAACACTTAAATAAAATCTGTGTGGGGAAAAAGAGACAGAAATCTTTTATGTTGAGGCAGGTTATGTATATATTTACCGCTACTTCTTAAAGAGCTAAAAATAACTGAACACTGGAATGGTTAAAATTGCCTGAAGCTATGTCAATAAAAGCCACACCCAGCATACGTCTATCTATAGGGCAGTTTTTATGTCGGAAATCAAGTTTAAATGAATATGCAAGTGGTCCTTATGACTGAGATACTGATGACGAAAACACGAGATCAGTTGTACTTGCACGAAAGTTAGCGACTAGATAGCTTCCTTAACTTGTGATGTCACATGATCAAGGCTATGCGTAGCCTTACTTTCTTCTTTTCTCGTTTCGTCAGCTTACGTTGCATGTCGCGCAGGTTGGGGTATTGATTCCAGCCTCAGGCAAAATTACGCTGATCATGACGTGAACAGAATTAATTCATTTGGAGTCCGTATGTGGCTCTGCGTACACATATCGCTTAGAAGATACACCCGTAGATTGGAGATACATATTAATGTGTATCTTAAAGGGAAAAGAGAAAACAAAAGAAGATATGGGCAGGATTTGGTTGATGGTGAATAAGGAGGACTCATGACGACGACTTCTCTTTTGTGACAACAATCACGAAGCTTTCAATAGCTTAACTATATAACGTCAGATTGATGAAGGATCAACTGAGGGAGGAGATCTTGGCCTGTTCGGCAACCTTGACTTGACGGACTCAGTAAAACAAGGAAAACCTCACCCAGGATAACCGTTGTCAGAGCTGAAGTATTACCGCTACGCTGATCTGCTCGGATAAGTACGTAATTGGGTGGAAACGATGTTTTAGTGCCCGAAATGTCCTCACGGAGCCATAACTGTCTGGTATATTATTCAGAACGTACTCAGTTCGAAACTCGGCCGGGACACGGAATACCTCGTCTCAGGTCTTTCGTGGTATTCCTCAGTTCATCGTGGAAAATGCCTTATCAGTACCTCAAATTACGCCACCACCGCTTCCTTCCAAATCCTAAGTGTCTCGTTGTTTTCTTCAGTCCCTGCAAGCTAATGCTACCTCGATTAGGCCACGCCCGCTTCCTTCCTAATCCTTTGTAACTCATCACTTGGCTATTATCATTTCATCCGACTCTGTATGATCTAGCTAATGGCATCGCAACTAATTAACTTACAGAAAAGGAAAGGAAAATATGACCTTGGTAACGTTTGGTGAAAAGTGCCTTCAAAGTATGCAGTCCCGTCACAGTAAGTACTGCTTCAAGAGTCACGCATTTCGTACCAAGTGTCGCTTGGCTCCATGTATTCTCCTCATTATCTGCCTGTGCATTATGTCAACACAAACATGTGTTTGCGAAGCTAATGACTTTGCTAAAATCAAGACAACAGTTAGCTGAGGCAAGAGTGACGCTGTCACTAACGCCGAGTCCTCGGTAACGGCAGTGTCACGGGCGTCACTTTGCTAACGAGTTTCATCTCCCATAAAATGAAAACTTTCTCGAAGAGATCATAGAGGGACTGTGTGATATTACCATTGTTATGAGATCTTGCTGTCCGTGTGTTCCCCTTCCTTAATATTTTTGTTTTCCCTGATATCCTTCTCGTATGAAAGGAACGTAGATGATTAGTTCTTCCCAGAACTTCTTGTTCACCTATGTAATTATCTTTTCCTTTGTCATCCGTTTCATGTACAATTTTTGGGGCATGCGGTAGCGTACTTGATTGAGGCACTATTCCACAAGCCAGAATGTCGCGGCGTCGGTTCCCTACGAGATCATTGGATTTCTTCAATTTATTTAATATTCCAGCCTTACTATGTCCCTTAGGGCAATCCAACCTGTGACACAAATAAGTATCAGGAATTTTCCTGGAGTGTGAAGGACGGCCGACGTATAAGGCTACAGCCTCACCGCTATCTGTGAGCCGATTGTCTCATATGTGGGCCTCCACTGCCTGTTACAGGGATAGCTTTAGTGTTTTGTCTTACCTTCATTTAGCGTTTTAAACGTTTTAACTGCTAGTCTGCGGGTTAAACAACCTAGGAATGGTGGTTCGATTCCCAGCAGAGGCAAGAAATTTTTCTCTTCTCCACAGCGTCCAAACTGATTCACGGGTCAACCCAACCTTCTGGGACATCTGTCTTTGGGGTAAGGCTGGTGGGGCGTGAAGCTGACCACTCACCATCTAGTGTCGAGGTCAGCTTTGTTACATTTCCCATGAGGTTCAAGTGATGTCAGCAAATGCACAGTGGTCTTTCTCGAAACGGAAAGTTATTAACAATTATCGCTGACTTACCACGAGCAGTTGAACTCCCTCTGCCTTAAAGACCACCAGACTTTACAATATACCGCTACCAAATCAGAATCCCAGGGCATCGTATCAAACCACTACTTATAGCCATCCTAACGTCTTCACTTCAATACTGCCCCTGGCAGATGGACGAACGGGCTAAGCTTGGGAACCTTGTAATTAAAAACCAAAAAAAAAACTATCCCTGAAACAGGCCTGAAGGCCCATTGGGTTGTGGGACGTCGAGGCTCCCTTATTTTCTCATCGCCTCACAAATGGCGGTAAGTTTGTCAGCCTTACACGCCGGCCACCCTTTGCACCCCAGGAAGGTTTCTGGTACTCATTTCTGTTAGAGTTTTAGTCAACCCCATGGCCATAATTCGGCTGGAAGATCAGTTGAAAAAATCCACCTCGTCGGTACTCGAACGTTCCGGCTTGTAGCGTAGTGTCTCAACCAATTACGCTACTGCGTGCCCAAATTTTTAATTAAAATGGAGGCTTTTCTCCCTCCCATGGCGGTCCCTTTCGTCTTCTCTTCTAATATTTTGTCTTGCCTGTCTTTTCCAAGGCTTCAGTGGCTGTAGGCATGCTTATGAAGCGTAAAGCGTGATTGTCCGTGCATACGCTTCTGTGCTTCGAAATTTCTTGACGTAATACTCGCTGACCTAAAAACCTTGACCCACACATTAAGAAATCTCAAACTGGTTCCAAGTCAGACAATAGGAATACCACGCAAAATGCCCAAGGGAGACGGTGGACCAGTGGCGGATTTAACTAATTCCTTCGACCAAAACAGTTCTTGAAAAATTCGCAGTTGGCCAGCGGGTAAAAACATAACTTTCCCTCTCTAAACTGTTATTTGGGAGGTGTTCGAGTTCAAATAAAATTGTGGCTTCCCTCAGTTCTTCCAGGCGAATGCTGGGATAGTACATCGATTAGGTCACTTCCAAATTCCAAGTTCATAGTTTACCTGTCATTACAACAGCCGACGCTATATAGTGTAGCTACTGACATCGTTGTTGGTTGGGGCACTATGCTACAAGCCGAAAGGTCGCAGGTTCGATTCCCGATGAGGTCACTGAATTTTTTCAATTGACCTAATCCTTCCAGCCGCACTATGTACCTGGGGTCGACTCAGCCTTTAACAGAAACGAGTACCAGGAATATTCTTGGGGGTAAAGGGCGGCCGGCTCTTAAGGCTGAGAACCTCACCGCTATCTGTGAGCCGATTGCCTAGAAAATGTAGTACCCTCAATATCTCACACCCCTGTGGCCTCCGCTGCCTGTTTTAGGGATAGCATTACCTTGATTTACCCTTTTACTGACATGTTGTAATGTACCCCCACCCCCCCGAAAGAAATTAATTCCATATGTTATGAAAACCGATGCTTCAGGGATAGAGCTAATTGCTGGTTCCTGTCCTCAGCCACTTAAGCCCAATCCAGCTTCGAAGAACGAAGAACCAAGACGCTCCACCGAGATAGCGGCGCAACAGTGTATAACAGTTGAAGAGGAAAAGTCTGAAGACGTCATAGGTCCGAGTGATTGTATTAGCGAGTGTAAACAGGCGAGTGTCCAGTAATCTCAGATCCACACAATTTTCTTGTCGCGTTACGTAGGAAACAGGCGACATTAGCCTCCAATCTAAGCATTTCGCTGATTTTCTTGCTACTGTTTCCAGTGAACCTGCCCTATAGGGGCTGCTTACATGCAAAGTTCCGGATCTCGCGACCATGTTCGAGGTAACTACTTAGCTACCTAGTGAAGTAATTTGTTAGATAGGCAGATAGCTAGTTCTTTAGACAACACTTTAATTACTTACCTACTTAGCTAGATAAGGAGCCGGGACAGCGCAGTCGCTATAAGGACTGGCTACGGGCTGGACGAACAAGTGATCGGAGTTCGAGTCCCAGTTGGGGGCAAGAATTTTTATTTCTCCATGTCCTTCACACCGGCTCTGGGGTCCACTCAGCCTCCTATCCATTGGGTACCAGGTGCTCTTTCCCCATGAGTTAAGGGGCCGGGGCGTGAAGCTGATCACTCAACTTCAACTACTGCCGAGTTCAAGAAAATATAGATCTATATATCCACTCCCACGTATGACTTAATGGGGTAGTGCTTAATTAGTTAAGCACAGGGACAACTTTACTATTTTTATCTTCTCTTTACTGTGTGAGGTAAATAGTTATTTAGGCATCTAGTGGCGAAATTAATTAGGTACCCAGTTAGTAAGGTTTGCTAGTTATCTAGTTAGTAAGCTATCTAGGAAATTAGCTAGTTAGGTGTCTAGTTAGTAAGCTATGTAGGAAATTAGTTAGTTACGTGTCTACTTAGTAAGCTATGTAGGAAATTAGCTAGTTAGGTGTCTAGTTAGTAAGCTATGTAGGAAATTAGCTAGTTAGGTGTCTAGTTAGTAAGCTATGTAGGAAATTAGCTAGTTAGGTGTCTAGTTAGTAAGCTATGTAGGAAATTAGCTAGTTAGGTGTCTAGTTAGTAAGCTATGTAGGAAATTAGCTAGTTAGGTGTCTAGTTAGTAAGCTATGTAGGAAATTAGCTAGTTAGGTGTCTAGTTAGTAAGCTATGTAGGAAATTAGCTAGTTAGGTGTCTAGTTAGTAAGCTATGTAGGAAATTAGCTAGTTAGGTGTCTAGTTAGTAAGCTATGTAGGAAATTAGCTAGTTAGGTGTCTAGTTAGTAAGCTATGTAGGAAATTAGCTAGTTAGGTGTCTAGTTAGTAAGCTATGTAGGAAATTAGCTAGTTAGGTGTCTAGTTAGTAAGCTATGTAGGAAATTAGCTAGTTAGGTGTCTAGTTAGTAAGCTATGTAGGAAATTAGCTAGTTAGGTGTCTAGTTAGTAAGCTATGTAGGAAATTAGCTAGTTAGGTGTCTAGTTAGTAAGCTATGTAGGAAATTAGCTAGTTAGGTGTCTAGTTAGTAAGCTATGTAGGAAATTAGCTAGTTAGGTGTCTAGTTAGTAAGCTATGTAGGAAATTAGCTAGTTAGGTGTCTAGTTAGTAAGCTATGTAGGAAATTAGCTAGTTAGGTGTCTAGTTAGTAAGCTATGTAGGAAATTAGCTAGTTAGGTGTCTAGTTAGTAAGCTATGTAGGAAATTAGCTAGTTAGGTGTCTAGTTAGTAAGCTATGTAGGAAATTAGCTAGTTAGGTGTCTAGTTAGTAAGCTATGTAGGAAATTAGCTAGTTAGGTGTCTAGTTAGTAAGCTATGTAGGAAATTAGCTAGTTAGGTGTCTAGTTAGTAAGCTATGTAGGAAATTAGCTAGTTAGGTGTCTAGTTAGTAAGCTATGTAGGAAATTAGCTAGTTAGGTGTCTAGTTAGTAAGCTATGTAGGAAATTAGCTAGTTAGGTGTCTAGTTAGTAAGCTATGTAGGAAATTAGCTAGTTAGGTGTCTAGTTAGTAAGCTATGTAGGAAATTAGCTAGTTAGGTGTCTAGTTAGTAAGCTATGTAGGAAATTAGCTAGTTAGGTGTCTAGTTAGTAAGCTATGTAGGAAATTAGCTAGTTAGGTGTCTAGTTAGTAAGCTATGTAGGAAATTAGCTAGTTAGGTGTCTAGTTAGTAAGCTATGTAGGAAATTAGCTAGTTAGGTGTCTAGTTAGTAAGCTATGTAGGAAATTAGCTAGTTAGGTGTCTAGTTAGTAAGCTATGTAGGAAATTAGCTAGTTAGGTGTCTAGTTAGTAAGCTATGTAGGAAATTAGTTAGTTAGGTGTCTACTTAGTAAGCTATATAGGAAATTTAGTTAGTTAGGTGTCTACTTAGTAAGCTATGTAGGAAATTAGTTAGGTGTCTACTTAGTAAGCTATGTAGGAAAGTTAGTTAGTTAGTTAGGTGTCTACTTAGTAAGCTATGTAGGAAATTAGTTAGTTAGGTGTATACTTAGTAAGCTATGTAGGAAATTAGTTAGTTAGGTGTCTAGTTAGTAAGCTATGTAGGAAATTAACTAGTTAGGTGTCTAGTTAGTAAGCTATATAGGAAATTTAGTTAGTTAGGTGTCTAGTTAGTAAGCTATATAGAAAATTAACTAGTTAGGTGTTAGTTAGTAAGCTATGTAGGAAGTTATCTTACCATGATCACCCTCTTCAGCATCATGAATTAGACAATGCTTGGTGTGTCCGTCCTCTTGAAGTGAATGTTGCTATTTCGATTATTAAGTACCTAACCATCAAGGTAACTGTTTGCCTAGCTGGTTAACTAATTCTCATCTTACGCACCGTAGCTGCTAACATCAAGTGGTTATCTCACTCTTGCGTACAAAATACGCACCTGCGTTGAAGCGAATGTAATTCCGCAGCCATCAGAAAGTGGATGACCTTGAAGCATAAGTGGACAAGCCTTGCGTTAGAGCCAGAGCTGTCAACGAAGCATTGATGCTTAGAACAGGAAGAAGACAGCATTAAGTCCATTAAAGGCCTTAATCATTATCACATGAAACGTGCCGTTATTACGAAGGAAATACTGTACGTGTTGCTCCTTGCCAGAAACGACTTTCTTTGTTCTTGGGCCTTCTGGAAGCGGGACGGAAAATGAGGATCATGTGAAGGCCGATCGGTCTGCCCTTTTTTTTTTCTTGGCACTACAGCCCCAGTGGGCCTAGGCCTACCTCCATGAACTTCTCCGTTCACTTCGGTTTTTCTAGATCTTACACATTCGGTAGGACTCCTTGGGCGAGTGATCAGCTCGTCGCAAGGCCTCTACCCGTACACAAACACAGAAAAACACACAAACACAAACTAAACATCCATGCCCTGAGTGGAATCCGAACCCACAATCCCGGTTTCCAAGCGAACGAAGACAGTACATGCCTTAGACCGCGCGGCTACCGTGACCGGCAGTGTATAAGAATAATATATAAGAATTCAGTTCGTACCTCACAGGAAACAGATCCGAACCCACGATCCCGGCTTCCGAGAGAGCGAAGACAGTGCATGCCTTAGACCGCTCGGCTACCGTGACCGGCAGTGTATAAGAATAATATATAAGAATTCAGTTCGTACCTCACAGGAAACAGATCCGAACCCACGATCCCGGCTTCCGAGAGAGCGAAGACAGTGCATGCCTTAGACCGCTCGGCTACCGTGACCGGCTCTGTCCCTTCTTACTTCCTTCTATTAAGTAAAGGTAAGGTCGTGTCTATGCTTAATTAAGCACCACGACAAGAGACTTAGGGAGGAGTTGAAGTACAGCTCCATATATTCTTAACTTCGACACCAGAAGGAGGTGACTGATCAACTTCACACTTCTGCCGATTTACTCACCGAAAAGAAAAGCTGTTGAGGAAGGGATTCTCTTGTTTTTGTCGGTAATCGAACCCTGTTTCTCCGGTTACTCAGTCCATAGTGACTCTGCTATCCCTTGTATTTCTACTCAGAAGCAAGTCATGTAATTATTCATGTCGTGAAGAATTTTGTTTACTAGGATGTGAAGTGGGTACAAGTTCGCCGACGTTTCGGAGAATCATGCGCTATATCTGTGTAGTAGACCCTGAAGACTGGGACAGTACGTTTGTCAATAATGTTGCTGACGATCTACCAAACTGCACTGTGTCACATCCCAGAGGACAGGACCCTTCATAGACAAGCCATGCGAAATTCAATTCATTGGTATCCTGTTCGAATCCATTTTAGCCTACTTTCCTCATTTTGAGAAAGAAATAAGAGGCTTATGAGATAATTTCGCTGTCTGTGTGTGTTTGTGTAACCCTCTAATTCTTTCGTTTTATATGAAGTCCGTATCGTATCAAAAGAAAATAAGCGATTACTTCTTCCCAGAACTTTTTATTTCTCCTCTTATGCGTTCTGTATTGACGACTCGAGCAGGGTTTCTCAAACTCTGGCACCTACCCCCTAGGGGCAGGGGTCAGAACCGATTCCCACGAGTACCATGAACCGGTTTTAGTATTCTCTTTGAAAAACTGTGGGCGTTGTTTCTGTTCTGAATCTCTTCATAATGGAGCATACTTAGCTACTTGGTCGGGGCACTATGCTAGAAGCCGGAAGGTCGCGGGTTCGATTCCCAGTGTCATTGGCTTTTTCAATTGATCTAATCCTTCCGGCCACACTATGTACCTGGGGTTGACTCAGCCTCTAACAGAAATGAGTAACAGGAAACTTCCTTGGGGGTAAAGCGCGACCGGCGCGTAAGGCTGACAACCTTACCGCCATCTGCGAGCCGATTATCTAGAGAATATGGGGTCCTCAACGTCTCACAACCCTATGGGTCTCTACGACCTCTTACATTTATAGCTTTAATTCTTTACATTTTCAGAATAAGTTTTTGCATACGACAGGTATAGAAGTTATCACTGTTCATTTGTGTTATACTCGTAGAACCATTAAGAATAAGATGCATTTTGCTTTCAGTATGAGAAGCATTGAGATCTTAAAAATATGTATGTATGTGTATATATCGGGATTTTGAATCATTCAGCGCCCTTGTGTACAAAAAGTGGCCCTTGAAATAAATACAGTCTGTCTTTGCCCGTCTGCATCGATTGACGCCTCGCTAGCGCCTGAACGGTTGGAGGGAGCTATTCACATTCGACATTCAAGAATGTCTGCAGCCTATGTCGGCGTCCGGCTAATATGAACGTTCTGTTAAGTGAGTCCATTGTCACTACGGCATGGCGCGTCCTCAGGTTGCGGATGGAGGAGACGGCCTTCAGATATGGATAGTAGCTGCGAATATATTGAATAAACAGTCGCGGGCAATCGACAAGAGGTGGTCTTCCAGCTTTGTGGTTGGGCGTTGGGCTAAGAATTCCTCACCGTAAAAGAATGATTTTGTTACGAAATGTCACACTTGGAGGGATCCTTTAGGTGGAAAAATAATATCACGTAATATGCATGACTGTAGACGGGGATTGAATTTGTGGATAGATATATTGGCGACTTACAGGTCGTAACTAAAATTAACTGTAACACTGTCGCTAGTTTCATACTTTACAATTCACTATATCACACAGTCTAGTGTTCTCAGTCTGTTAATAAACGTTTCCTGGTAACGGTTTTAACAGTGGTTATTCCTCTGCCTCCGGGCTCAAGTCCCTCTTTACCGATTTCCGGACAGAACTAACTAACCTCTAACGTACCTTCCTTATAACATCTCGGTACGAACCACATAGAAAACACAATTCTTCAATTGTTGCTTCTGGATTCGTTGAGGCAGAGAACGTATTTACCGAGCCATTTCCCCAAAACAGCCCTGTTACATTAACCTATCTCGCGATCGTTGCTTAGCAGCGGCTATACACTCTATAATAATATTAAAATGGATCTTAGAGATATAGGTTGGGATGATATGAAGTGGATTGATCTGGCTGATGATAGGGACAAATGGAGGGGTCTTGTGAACACGGCAATGAACCTTCAAATACCATAAAATTTGGTGAAGTACGTGCCAAGCACGGGCCTTAAGGTGCCAGGTGAAAAAAATAGTATACAACAGAAATCGGAACTTACGAGCTTTTGGGGGTCTACACACTACGTATATGGACAACGTTGTCGACGTTTTGGAGCTACATAACTACTTCCATCATCAGGATAGAAATGAGTAAGCTGGAGGTGTTCATGTATGTAGGTCCACAGGGTTTAGTCAGAAAGACTTAGGGACGAAATGTGGTGGCTTATGACCGCTTCGGTCAGTAGGGACAGTGGATGTGGGAAAGTTATCACAAGACGAACTTCAGAGGCACTACCAGAAGACCACCCAAAAATTTTATCCCCAAGCGGTCCCCCATCCAAGTGGTGATCAAGAACAGCGTTACTGAGCACTTGAAAGCATAACATAACGTATGTTGTCATTTTTATGTAGTATGCTTTTTTTTAAGTTTTAAAATTAAAATTACTAAAATTATATATGATATGAGATCGTTTCTTTTTTATTACTATTTTTTTTATTGCTAGTGGGGTTGGACTAAGTCCCTTGTACCGCGGCCACTTCAGGCCTATTGTAACAGCCCCAGATGATAGGTGAGGGTGATTGTGGAGCAGTCGGTAGAATGAAGATTGGCAGGGGAAACCGAAGTACTCGAAGAAAACCTGCCCCAACGCCACTTTGTCCATCACAAATCCCGCTTGATCAAACCCGGGTCGTTTTTGTGGGAAGCCAGAAACTAACCGCTTGAGCTATGGCGCGTTTGTATTACTAAGTATGTAACCCTGAGGATGAAATAGTAAATGCCGAAACATGTCGGGAGAGTGATGAATCTAAACTGATTTCATCAATTTGTCTTGTAATTGACTGTACTGTGACGATAAACAGAACTTGTATCAGGTTGAACTTACTGGAGTCAGCAGACTGGTTTAGCGAGGTCTCCTGATACCTTCGGTCTCGCGTAACGTGTGGATGTAGGAAACGGCCTTCGCGTGTGAAGGACGACTACATTACAGTCCCAGACATCCGACCAGGAGTGGTCATCCAAAATGTCTGCGGGAAGCAGGGGCGCTAGCAACACACCATCGTAAGAGAAGCGAATGTCAAAGGTGGAATCCAAATCATGATTTTGGGAACGCGGTTGTTTTTTCGTATATAACTCTTCATAGACTAGAACGACATAGCGGTAATGCTTAGATTCGCATTCAGGAAATACTGGGTTCGAATTGGGGCCGGAACATCGGTTTGTGGCTTTCCCGGTCCTTCCAGATAGTGCCTCAATTAGATCATGGTCACTTAATTTCAGATCGTTAGTAATTCATTATTTATGTACAGAGTGTTCGTTCATGGGATACTTTAATTAATAATTATAAAGAACGTAACAATTTTAGGATGATAATGGAATTTTGCAACACTGATCCGATGTATTCTGGTCCTATATGCATCCATATTCTGCCCCATTCATGCTATATTCCCTGCCCATCTCATCCCCCTTCACTTGATCAGTCTAATCATACTTGGAGAAGAGTACGAGTTATGAAGCGTTTTCCCCAACCTCCTGTCATGTTACTACCTTAATATCAGAGACCAAGTTTCCCACCCATAGAGAACCACTGCCTCTTTTGGCACTGAAATCTCCTAAGAAACTGTTCATATGGCACTTTGTGAAATTATCAAATACAAGTTCTAGTTCTTTGTAGAATCTGTCTGTTATCATCAATTTTACTTACCGCTCGGGCTTGAACATCCAGAATGATTATATCATACCAGCGACCTCTTAATATTATGTATGACAACCTATCCCTAACGAACCCTACCCTCTTAACTGCTGACATTATTGTAATATGTATGAAAAAACTGTACCTAATTCATGATTTTCATTCCCCTTTTCCATAAAAAATGTACATTTGCCTGCTGCTGCGATGCCACCTCCATCCCATCTGACCTCCTGTGCTCCCGCTACATCTAAGATTTGACATTTCTTCTTCCGCCACTGCCCTGAGCGAACCTGCCCTTACTTCTAACGTCCAATTACCAAATCTCATATCCATTTCATTGTGATTAGTTCGTTTATCCATAAAATCCGTCCAGGTCCGATGTTTCTCGCAAATTTTCGTTGACAAAGTTATTTTTTACTATGAGGAGTCGTTAGCCCCACGCCCAACCCTCAGACTTGAGTACCACCACTTGTCGGTTGTCCACGACTGCTTCTTCAATATATTCGCAGCTTCGCTCCATTCTTCGTGGACGTCTCTTCTATCCGCAACCTGAGGACGCGCAGTGCCGTGGTGACAAGCAACCCACCTAAGATGGTCCTTTGGATATATTAGGCAAATTATACATGATTTATAATTATTAATTTTGGACGTTCTATGTGTGAATCACCCTGTATCATCCTAATGTTTGGTGCTATATGATCTAGCTCTTTGCCAACGTAAATTAGTAATACGAATTAGAAGTGTTAATTCTGTCTTCACCTTCGATTTGCAGAGCTATGTGGAAGAATAAATTGCGCTTATACCCGGGATCTGTTGTCGAAAAAATAATGCCTTTATCTGCATCATTTTGTGTTTACTTTGCGAACTTCGGTTTCATGTTGACAAACTATTCAAGATAGAAGCGTGAACTCTGAACATAATAGAAGAACTTCCTGTCGTCCTTGTTTCGCTGTCGAGATGTGACGCGTACGAGCTCTGACGTTCACCTTGTCTTTACCTTTCATACACCTTGAAAACTCACAAGTTTAAGAATGTCCTTGTGAGGTCGCGGCCTCCTGTCTCGGCCCGAAGACCTTGTCTCCTGATTGGGATAGTATTATAAAGTAGGCCACGACATCTTCTTTTCACATTCTCTTATTCGACGCTACATCATACAAGCTATGGAACTAACTCCATGGAGCTGAGGCCTTCTTGAGATGCTGTCAATTCTCCAACTACTCAAGAACTTCCCGACAATTTATGGAATCCGAAGGTTCATTACCGTGTTCACAAGAGCCCTCCAATGGCCCCTATCCTAAGCCAGATCAATCCAGTCAATACAATCCCATCCTGCCTCTCTAACATCCATTTTAATATTGTCCACCCACCTAAGCCTTGGTCTTCCCAGTGGTCTCTTTCCCTCTAGCTTTCCCACCAATATCTTGTATGCATTCCTATTCTCCCCAATTCTTGCCACATGCCCTGCCCATCTAATCCTCTCTGACTTTATCATTCTAATTATGCTTGGAGAAGACTACAAGTTAGGAAGCTCTTCATTATGTAGTGTTCTCCAACCTCCTGTCACTTCCTCCCTCCTCGGTCCACATATTCTCCTCAACACCCTGTTCTCAAACATCCTCAGTCTATGTTCCTCCCTTAATGTCAGAGACCAAGTTTCACAACACATACAGAACCACAGGCAAAATTATAGTTTTTTATATTTTAATTGTTAAGGTTTTAAGACAAAAGGTTCTGGACTGAATGGTAGCAAGCATTACCCGAGTTCAGTCTCCTCTTAATTTCCTCCTGAATCAGGTTCATAAATAAATAAGGAAGGAAACAGTGGCCAAAATATCACAGCCTGTGGTGCTACTAGTCTGTGGACTGGACAATCAGGAATCTGTGTTCTATTAGCTGTAGAGGAAAGAGGTTCTGCTCTGCTCAACTTCCGGACCGGTCCTGGGGCCCACTCGGCCCCCTATCAGATGGGAACCTGTCGGGCTTGGCCACTCACTTCCACCTGGTGTTGAGGTTAAGAATGAGTTAAGCGTCATATCCGCTTTCTCATGCGTCTTCATGGCGTGGTGCTTAATTGAAGACACTTTATTTTAATTTACCTTACCCGTTGCCCACTGTAATTACACATATGCTGTAAATAAATAATTTCTGTTTTACCCTCCAAATGTTTCCTTCCACTCCTTTGTTGCGGGTACAGAATAATTACACCGTGTTTCAGGTTCCCACTGTGAGCAGTATTATCGTCTTGAGATGTGACGTCATGTAGTCCGTTGTAAATCAACCGACGTTTGGGAAGGATACGTTAGATAGGTTATCACAGCGGTGACTATGGGGGATGCTGTCTTGTGGAATGTGAGGCCGTGTAGTCGGTTGTAAAAAACAACCGACGTTTCGGAAGAGGTTCTCACAGCGGTGACTGTGAGGGGTACTGTCTTTTGGGATGTGACGCCGTGCAGTCCGATAGAAGTTGCTGGCTACTTGCTTACCTTACCCTTTCGACGCTGGAAACAGGCAATATGTTTTTCCGAAATGTCGTTGAGGTTCTACAGGGCTACACGGCGTCACACTTCAGAAGACAATACTCTTTAAACAACTGTTATTTCAACACTTATTCTTTCTCATTTTTCTTCCTCCTTCTCCTTCTTGTACTAGCGTCGTTTCTGTTTCCTATTGCTAGAGAGGAAAGAAGTTTCCATTTTGTTCTTTCTTCCCAAAATCTTTCCTTTCTGATTTCTTTATAGTTTATTTCTTGATGCTTTCCACTGACTGGTCAAACCGTCTTGTTCTGAATCGCTCCATAGCCCCGTCTCCTTTAAACTTTCGTTCTAATGCCCTTTTCGGTCCCCTTGGTCTGTTCTTGTCACTCTCCTTAACAAATATTGATTCGAGTCTCCACTAAAATTTTTCTATTCTAACTGATCGATAAATGAGGTTTTTCCCCCCTTGAAACTACAGCCCCAGTGGGCCTGGGCCTACCTGCATGAACTTCTCCGTTCACTTCGGTTTTTCTAGATCTCACACATATATGAGAAGGTTACGTCGACGAATTCTTCGAAACTGTTCACTGTAAATACTCTGAGTAAAGTTAGAATTCACCTTTCCTTGTTCCTAATTAAACAATAGCACTGCGAAACGTTTCGAGCGAAAGTCATGAGGCGCTCACAATACTGGTACAGTCTGAAGACGTTGAGGTGCCAGCCGATATCCATGTAAACTCTATCCTATTCGTGAAGGTAAGGGAGAAGTTGAAGGAGCCGGGATAGCTCAGTCGGTATAGCGACTGTCTACGGTCTGGACGGCTGAGGGGTCGGAATTCGAGTCCCTTTAGGGTCAAGAATTTTCTCTTCACGTCGTCCAGACCGGCTCTGGGGCCCACCCAGCCTTCTATGCAATGGGTATCTTGGGCTCTTTCCCCAGGGATAAAGCGACCGAGGCTTGAAGCTGACCACTCATCCCCAACTAGAGCTGAGATCAAGAAAATATGGATCTATATATCCATTCCTCCATACGCCTTCATGACATAGTGCTTAATTAGTTAAGTACAGGGACAACTTTACCTTTTTAAGGGTAAAGTTGTCCTTGCGCTTAATTAAGCACTACGTCATACACATGCTGTGAGTGAAAATATAGCTTAAACTTTCTTGAACTCGGCACCAGATGGAGGTGAATGGTCAGCTTCATGATCCGGCCGCCTTAACCCGAGGGAAAAGCCGCCGGTATCCATTCGATGAGAGGTTAGGTGGGTCCAAGAGCCGGTCTGGACGCCTTGGAGTAGAGAGAAATCGCTCCCTTTTCGGTAATCGAACACCGATCTTCCAACCCTTGGCACCAACATTACCCATCGAGTCGGCCTATCGGTAACGCTCTAGAATTTTGTTCGGTCGGAGATCGGTTCGAAAATCTTCCTGGACTCCAGCTATTTTGAATGAGGGTTTTCATGGTTTTTCTCAGCCCTCCCAGACATTTCCAGATCATATCTCTGTTAGGCCACGACCGCGCCCAACCAAATCCTTTCCAATTCATCATCCTGTCATCAACTTGATAGAGCATCTTTAAATAATCAATGAGGAAAACCTGTAGTTTGGAAACTTTCATTAGTACGCGTGATATCCGCGTGATCCAGACAGGAAGTGGAGCTGCTAACATGCTGTAATTGCGTTAATGTCCACATATCATCTTATTTCCATACGAATCTAGCCTTTATGTTCTCAGCTGGTGAGTCAACATACGTCCTTGTATCAAAATGGATAGTCATATCAATTTCATGTAGTGTCTTGCCTGACAGCGCCAGTGCACAGCATTATGCCTTATAATGTCCAGGGCTTGATTGATCACCTCCATCTGACATCGACGTACGTAAAGTTGTCCCTACGCTTAATTAATTAAGCACCACGTCATGATGACGCATGGGGAGTGGAGGTATAACTCCAATATTCTTGACCTCGGTACTAAATGGAAGTGAGTGGTGATTTTCACGCCCAGGCCTATTTATCTCCCGGAAATAAGCTATGGTAACCTTTGGTTAGCCGGTCACGGTAGCCGAGCGGTCTAAGGCATGTACTGTCTTCGCTCGCTTGGAAACCGGGATCGTGGGTTCGAATCCCACTCGGGGCATGGATGTTTAGTTTGTGTGTGTGCGTTTTTCTGTGTTTGTATACAGGTAGAGGCCTTGCGACAAGCTGATCACCCCTCCAAGGAGTCCTACCGAATGTGTAAGATCTAGGAAAACCGAAGAGAACGGAGAAGTTCATGGAGGTAGGCCTAGGCCCACTGGGGCTGTAGTGCCAAGGGAAAAAAAAGCTTTGGTTAAGAGGCTTGGTTGGCCGTATAGACGGTCTGGACGCTGTGAAGAGAAAAATCTCTTGCTCATACCGGGAATCGAAATTAATTCATCTATCGTCCAGACTGTAGCTTAGACAATATACTGACTGAGCTATCCCAGCTCCAGAAAAATATTTACATATTGTGGTCTTCTGGGTTGTGACACCGTATAATCTTGTAGGTGGATGCAAGTACAGGGTGTCCGGATGATAGGTATCCAAAATAAAATAATTATATCTCAGAAAGCTTTTATTATACATATTTTTGGGTTACACCACTACAAAGGGACACTATCAAAGTTTTTTCTGAGTATATAACTTTCTCAATAAATTTCAACATGGGCTCCCTTGGTGGCACGACAAATATCCAATCTTGAAGCATGTTTGGTATTACCTAGCCACAGCGTCCCTTATGCGTGCTTTCAGGTGTTACAGGTCGTTGATCTTAACCTGTTAGACAATATTCTTCACATAAACCCACAAGAAATAATTCAGTGGGGTTAAATCTGGCGACCTAGGGGCCAAGCGATTGATCCTCTTCTGCCGATCTATCTCCCAACCATCACTCTGTCCAAGTAATTCCTAACATGGTGACAGGAATGCGGCGGCGCATGCGCGTAAGCCGGGCATGAAAAAAAAATTACAGTTTTCCTTTCCGAAGACGTAAACCGGATATGTGTATGACAATCAGTTTCCGAGACATAATTTTTTGTTATTCTGGACGCCCGATATTTCGTACTCAGATAGCTGACGCAAGTGGAACAATTCTGACCTATACTTGGCATATGCCTGGGTCGAGACTCGGCCATGGAGCTGAGCCTTTCTGGAGGAGCCGGCATTTCTGCAGTTACTCAAGAACTTCCCAGCATTTTATGGAAGCCGAAGGTTACCACTCACAACTATCCAAAATTTCGACGTTATATGGTCTGCGTTACTGATAACGTCGTTAAGTAAACAATTCATTTCCTTTCCTCTGTGGCCTTTAGTCCGCAAGCGAACTATGCTGACCGAGCAACCGCCGCTTGTCAACGAAGTCAGTGTCAACTTTTGCGGGTAGATGGTGTCGCGTGGTCAGCGCAACGGATCCCCACGGCCGTTAATTTTGGTTCTCTACCCCGGAAAATAAACAATTCATACATGAAATATTCCTCGGAAATGTTATTATCCACTTGACATATCTGAAGCTTCACCTATCAGAATGCACGGTATCATAATTAGGAAGATATCCACTTAAGTACTAATAGTTTTTATACATACCTCCTGCTGTAACATCCAAAACCTCTGCAATTCTTCCCACAGGGCGTAGTTACGTGTTTCATGCAATTCTCACAATATACAACAATTGTTTGCCCAGAAGACTGGTATATCTTCAATGGAGATGTAGTGGTCTCTGTCAGAGTCAGTCAGCGTTACTTTATGACTGGCGGGTTTACCGCCAATCAGTTCGTTTTGGCGCCAAACCTCTTGAGGCTCACGACCAGAATTTTTTTTCCCACTAAACACTTGCGATTCTAATACTTACGTAACGTCCTCTCTGACGATAGGACGGGGCTGTTGTTTAAAAGTACTACTGATACTCGTCAGGGCAGTCATTCTTAGGAAACTCGTAGTTAGGCCGATTAAAATGTGTTTAAACTAAACGTACGGTAAAATCCGTATAGATAAACATTTGTCTGATAATTTCCATATCCAGAACGGTCTAAAACAAGGAGATGCTTTATCGCCACTCCTTTTCAACTTTGGTTTAGAATATGCCGTTAGAAATCTCCAGGAAAACAGTTTGGACTGAAATTAAATGGGACATATCAGCTGTTGGTCTATGCTGATGATGTGAATCTACTGGGTGATAATATAGATTCCGTAAAGAGAAACATAGCAACTTTAAGTGACGCTTGTAAGGAGATTGGTGTAGAAGTAAACACAGAGGAAACTAAATGCAGGGCAGAATCATGACATAAGGGAAGGTCCGATGCTTCTAGGTGTTTGATTTCAATTTCCTGATTCATACATGTAACTACATGCTTAAATAATTTACTGCTATATCTAGGATTCCATTTAAAATTGTCCGCAGGTGACCGCTGTATCACTTTTTAATAGACGTTATCTACAGATATTTTCAAACTTGAACCAAATATATACAAATAATTTATTTAAACAGACGTTTTGTACTTTTAAATTTGTATACATATTTTGCGCCCTTCCCTATTTTAATTCTGTTTCAGTGCTATGAGTTATTCATATGGTTATTCGGGGGGGGGGGAGAAGGGGGGGTCCTTAACGTTGCTGAAGTACTGGGTGCCCGAGAATGAGTGCAATTTAAACATTTTTGTTTGAGAAGATAAACAGCCAGAAAGATACGTTTTTCACCACATGAGATCGAAACTCTCAAAAGTTTTACGTACGATGCCTGTTCCATCGAGACACTTGAATATGCGCATGCGTCAGTTTCATGGAATTTGAATAACGAATGGACATATACGAGCAACAGAGGGAGCTCAGGTCGAAATGCAGTGGAATTGGGAAAGGTGTGGGGAGAATCTTATTTAAGAGCTCTTTCATGTGGTGAAAATTATACTCCCCTATTTCTGTTTATTTTCTAAAAAAAAAAAACAACATATTTATATTATATACACTTGTTCTGGGCCATCCTGTATATGTGAGTTGTCACATTCGTCTATGTCCTGAGGACGCACCAGTAGGGAATTATAATGCAGAATCGTGAGCTTGGTTGGCGACACTTGGCATTCCAAGCGGTGTACAAAGCGATACAGCCGGTATACTGCATGAGAAGCGACTGCAGCAATGCAGAAGTTGGTATTTCTGTCCTGAAGCCTTCCTAACAGCTTGCCTATTGATCCATTGGGAGTCATCGAAACAGTTCACCTGGATTTCCCCGTGCTTACCCCGGTAAAGAAGCCAGGACGGGATTAACCGTTTGGCGTTCCATATTCATCTGAAATGTATATAAAAACTCAGTCCCTACCTCACAGGAAACACGTCAAGACTCGGAATCTGTTTCATACAATAGTGACAGATGTGACGCCGTGTATCTGGTAAGTCGTGTTCAACGGTTTGGAGGAACCTGCTGTCTTAGGATTCAGGGTAGAAGAGAAAGGCTTACATTTCTGTACTAAAGATGGAAGCAGCTTGTTTCTCCGAAACGTCACTTAATATCTATCAGTTCTAAGGGATTTCAATCTATGTTTTCCTTCGTAAGATAAACAAGCAGAAAATTTTAAAATAAAAAATTTCCTCTTTTTTATTTATTACTATCCGCGTGTTTCGACCCTAAGCAGTCATCATCAGATGACGTACACAAATAGCCAAGCATATGTGGACTGTACGTATAAATCTATAAAAATATCGAAATATACAAAAATACAGGTACGAATATAATTAAATAAATTCATATCCTGTTTTAATTCAGCAGTGGCAAGAGATAGTTTCCTCTTCACAGCAGCCACAGTGGCTCTGGGACCGGTCCAGCCTTCTATCCAATGCGTACTGGGGCTATTTCCGCGGGGTTCGGCCGGCCGGGGCGTGAAAGCGTTCACTCACCTGCCGAGGAAAACATGGAACTATGCCCCTCACTCCCCAATACATATTTATTTCGTAATTTTACTTAACTAAGCACAAGACGACTTCATCTTAAGGAGCTGCAACAACTCAGTGCAGTTATTAAATTACGAAATGGGCTATCGGGAAACAGGGTTCGGATTCTCCGCACGTAGCGTCCAAGAGGGCCTTGGGGACCATCCTGCTTCCTAGATAATGTGTTCCGGGACCCGATTATCTAATATCGAGGATAAAAATACGTGGAGCTATACCTCCACTTCTTGTTACGTCTTCAATTTGTATTCTTTAATTAAGAACATGGACAATTTTACCTTTAATTTGAATTGTTTCATATTTGGTCCGTTACACTATCAATCACAAATTGTCAATGAATAATCCGTCGAGTGTAACAATGTTTTTAGGTCACTTATTTATTTCACTCGCCTTACATGTTTCGGTTCAAAAGAAACCATCATCAGAGGCGCGTTACAAACACATGAAACCACTGGCGTTGTATTGTACACAGTATGTAAGCTGCGTGATCTGCTAGAGATGTCGGATGTGTTGTGCTTTTACACTCCGACATCTGTAGCAGTTCACGCAGCTTACATACTGTGTACAATACAACGCCAGTGGTTTCATGTGTCTGTAACGCGCCTCTGATGATGGTTTCTTTTGAACCGAAACATGTAAGGCGAGTGAAATAAATAAGTGACCTAAAAACATTGTTACACTCGACGGATTATTCATTGACAATTTGTAATTTTACCTTTAACTTCGCGTTTCAGTAACGAGACTTGTGCTGTCTAACGGAGCAGCTGAAAAGCTCGTCCCTTACGCCCGATTATTGTAATAGAACCATTTCCCGAAATATCGTGGATGAACGACTCAAAGGTAAAAGTTAAGTTATCCTTGTAACAGGCCGTGAAGGCCCACAGGGTTGCGAGACATCGGAGCCCCTACATTTTCTAGACAATCGGCTCACAGATGGCGGTGAGGTTGTCAGCCTTACGCGCCGGCCGCCCTTAACCCCCAGGAAGATTCTTGGTACTGATTTATGTTAGAGGCTCAGTCGACCCCAGGGCCATAGCGTGGCAGGAAGGATTAGGTCAATTGAAAAATCCACTGAGCTCATCGGGACTCGAACCCGCGACCTTGCGGCTTGTACTATAGTACCTCAACCAACTGCGCTACCGTGTGCCCCCTCAAGATAATAGACAATGTCAAAAACAATCATGTTTACTGAACCTGAAGATTACGTATTGGATTAACATGGTAATACAATTCTTGTGTTTCCGGACACCAACGCAAGGCAGGACAATGGATAACGTCCAAAAACGCAATAGATGTATTAATATACCGTCGTCACAAACTTTCATGTATTATTAATATGTGATGTTGAGAAGGTTGGTGTATCAGTGAGATCTTGAACTCGTGTTCCGAAAGTTCTCGGTTCGAAACTCAGCTTGGACATCTACTATCCTGACTGAGGGGTTTAGCATGTTTCCTCAGTCCCTCCAGGCACATTTCTGGATAGCACCTCAATTAGGCCAAGACCGATCCAGTTCATCTCACATCCTCCCATTTGGCGCTGTATTCTGCAGAACACGTGGAATGTACATGTAGCCTCTGTTTGTGTTGTGATTGCAGGTGTCTGCATTACCACAGATGTGGACACACTTCTCTATCACATGAATAACGCACGCTACCTCAGAGAGCTCGACTTTGCTAGAGTGGACTTCTACGAGCGGACCGGACTCTACAGGAGTATCCGTCAGAAAGGCGGCGCCGTGGTGCAGGGCGCGTGCACCATTCGCTACCGGCGCTTTGTTCGGCCCTTCTCGATTTTCAAAATTACATCAAAGGTAAGCAAGAATTACGAAGAAACAAACTTGTAGCTTCAGTGTAGAGCGTTACAAGAAATTTCGTGCAAAAAAAGATGATTTCTTTCCGGAATATGATGTGGTGTAGTCGGGTAAAAGTTTACCGAATCTTCGGAGGAACATACTGTCTCCTTCGTCAGGGTCAAATATTAAGACTGTATTATGCTGGTTTATTATTTTGTTCCGTTTATTGTCAGTAATCGTTACCTTCTGTTCTGAGTCTAAAGCGGTCATAACTCCGTAACCGTCCAAAATCGGACACATGTTTATATGAACTTTTTTGATCACAAAGGCCTAGGAAATCACCTCCTGCAGTTATGCCCTAAAGTCGTGAAGCATCCTGTATATGCCTTTCAAGAAGGGTTCAGCTCCCTGGAGTTAGATAAATGGGGTCTTTATTGAAACATGTTACGCATTTGAAGCACCGCCTTAGTCTCCTGCAGCTTCTTCGACACTTGTGTAATGCATATAGTCTAAATGCCCCTTCTACTCGTTCACGACGAAGAGCAGGAAGAGATGCAAATTGGTAACTGAAAGGCACCGTAGAGGAGCCTAAAAGAAACTGATACATTCTTGAAGTGTTTCGTGGTATTTATCGGTCCTTCCAAGCAGTTTTATTCCTCTTTGTTTCGTGTTATACATTTGTGTACCTTTCAATTATATCACACGCGGTATTGTTTCAGTACCCAACATCGCATCAGAGTGGCTATCACCCCTTCACATTCAGGAGGTCCCAGGTTCGAATCTCGGTTATTAAATCGGCTTTCCTGACTGAGATGTTTATCGTTTTCTTTAGTGCCTCACACAGATAACAGGATAACACCTGAAATTAGGTCACGTTTTCACTCTTTACACATTTTCAGTTCAATATTTATTACCATCTTATCATCAGACATTGGTTACTATCAGCTACTGACAACGTCGTTAAATAAATACCTGTTTTAGTGCTCTAAGCCACACAGGAAATTACTGTTACAATTGTGACGTACTTCCTCAAAGCACTGCTAGTCAACTACTCGATAAACCCCGCGTTACTCGCATGCAACAATAGGATGAATGTTATGTCTCGTTGCTAAGCAGCAGTCATCAAGCCAATGAACTAACTGGGAAGCGGTCACGTGATATGGTGTTTCTGTGCGTGGTCCACGCCGAGGGGTTATCTTGACATTCGGCGCTCCGACGCAGTTGAGAGTTAAGTTCAGTCCTGTACGGGCGGCTGTGAAGAGAAGACTTTATGTATAATGTTTGGAGTGTGTAATTTAGTGAAAATATTGTCAAGGCGTAGCCATTGTTGAGCTTTCTTACCTAGCAACGTTTCTAGTCCTTAACACACTTGTCACTTTCTTCTCCTACATCTGATAGTTTGAAGAGTCGGGCTAGCTCAGCCGCTACAGCGACAGCTGTACGGCCGGTGATCTATACCCGTTTAGGGGCATAAGATTTTTTCCTACTCCACAGCGTCCAGACCCGGTCCGGGGCTCATTCAGCCTCCTGTCCAGTGGATACCGTGGGGCACCTTCCCCTGCGGGAAAGTTGGCCGGATCAAAAAGCTGACCACTCGCCTGTGTAGTACCGAGGTCAACAATGATGAAGCTATATCTCTACTCCTCCATATGTTTTCATAGCATAATGCTTAATTACGTAATTAAGTAAGAGATACAACTACACATGTATCAGGTTATGGAGGCCCCTAGGGTTGTGAGACGTCGAGGTTTCCACATTTTGTTGACAATCGGCTCACAGATGGCGGTGAGGTTGTCAACCTTATGCACCCAGGAAGTACTCATTCCTGTTAGAGACTGAGTTGAACCCAAGGCCATAAAGTTGCTGGAAAGATTAGGTCAACTGAAATATCTAATGACCTCATCAGGAATCAAACCCCGCGACCTTTCGTATTGTAGCATACTGCAATGTCAGTAACATTACTTATAGTTCAATATACTATGGATTCTCTTGTTTTACCGATTTTTTCTTTCATTCTTGCAAGAAAACTTGAAAGAAAATTAAAAAATGAAATGCGATTGGTCTCCCAGCTCAATTTTCAATTTCATTCAGTGAAGTTTATCCAGAAAATTGAATTCCTAATGGGTTTGCTTAAGAGAAGGATGACAGATGGGGCGTAGCCACTGTGATGTTGGGCTTCGAGGATGTTGCAACGTACACAGTGAAACATTACCTTGGTCAGGACATTCTTTGCTTAGCGACCGAGTTCACAGTGCAAAATGCTGGTTCGTTTTGGATCACAACAGCCTAAAATATGCAGAGACTATGGACAGGAACCTATAACAGGGTGCGTGTTGGCATAACAAATTAGTTTCTCGAGCTCTGAAATGTGTAATTTTTCTTAGAATTTTTACAGTTGGTGAGGCACGTCGTAGTGTAGTTTGTTGAGGCACTATGCTACAAGCCGGAAGGTAGCGGGTCTGAGTCCCGATATGATCATTGGATTTTTCTCAATTTGCCTAATCCTTCCAGCCGCACTATGGCCCTGGGGTCGAGTCAGCCTCTAATAGAAATGAGTAGCAGGAAGATTCTTTGAATGTTCTTGGGGGGTAAAGGGCGGCCGGCGCGTAGGGCTGACAATCTTACCGCCATCTGTGAGCCGATTGTCTAGAAAATGTTGGAACTCAACATCTCATAACCCTCTGGGCCTCCAAGTCCTGTTACAGGGATACCTTTACTTACTCTTTACTTATTTATGGAACTGAGCCCTTCTTGAGTCGCCAAATCTGCAGCTACTCAAGAATTTCTCAGCATTTTATGGAACCCAAAGGTTCATTACCGTGATTACAACAGCCCTCCTCTGGTCCATATCCTGAGCCAGATCAATCCAATCCATACCATCATCCCGTTCTGTCTCTCTAACATCCATTTTAATATTGTCCACCCACCTACGCCTTGCTCTTCCAAATTGTCTCTATCCTTCTGGCTGTCCCACCAATATCCTATATGCATTCCTCTTCTCCCTCATTCGTGCTACATGCCCTGCCCACCTCATCCTCCTTGACTTGATCATTCTAATTATACTTCGAGAAGAGTACAAGTTATGAAGCTCCTCATTATGCAGTTTTCTCCAACCTCCTGTCACTTCATCTCTCTTCGGTCCAAATATTCTCCTCAGCACCCTGTTCTCAAACACCCTCAGTCTCTCTTTCTCCCTTAATGTCAGAGACCAATTTTCAGACCCATACAGAACCACAGGCAAAATTATAGTTTTGTATATTCTAATTTTTATGTTTTTGGACAGCAGGTGAGAAGACAAAAGGTTCTGGACTGAATGTTAGCAAGCATTACCCGAGTTCAGTCTCCTCTTAATTTCCTCCTGAATCAGGTTTTGATTTGTTATCGTCGTTCCCAAATATCTGAACTGTGTGTGTTCAGAAATAACTAGAACATCCTTTAAAATTGTGACGAAATTAAAATATTTTGAAATGTCAGTAAGAAATCAGAATTTTGTTCATGAGGAAATTAAGGTCAGATTACATTCTGTGAACCTGTGAACTAGAGAATAATATTTTAACCCTCCCTTAAATCGAGCACCGGCCGTCGAACTCGTAGTCCATAGCTATACCGACTGAGCTAATTATTTGCATAATTTTTAAATTTATATTTGTATGGGAAACTTATCGCCCTTCTGTTTCAAGATAATTTATTTTTATACAATAAACGACTCTATTTGCAAAATAGGTGAGTTTTGTTGTAAATTTTAGTTTTTTGTTCTAATTCTAATGCGACGCAAATAAATTACAGTTGAACACCTATTATCCGAATTGTCAATTAGCCCAATCAGTACAATCAAGGATTGCGGAATGTTCTCACTTTTTTCAAGTAGAGTGTTTGAAAATGTTAATTTGTAATTATATTTATTAATTTTTCATGTTGCACCTGTTTTAAATTCTTGTTTTCATTAATATAGCAGTACAGTAGGTTGTAATGGTGTTTATTTCAGGACAAGAATTTAATACAGTTATCCGAATTTTCAATTATGCGAACCACATTTGTAACTAATTAATTGGGATAATCGGTGGTCTACTGTGTACACCAATCTCACCGCCATCTGTGAGCCGATTGTCTACAGAAAATATGGGAGCCATGACGTCTTACAACCATGTGGGCCTCCGCGACCTGTTTCAGGGATAGCTTTGCTTTACTGTGTGTTCCATGACTGTGGCGAGTGCCACGGCTCCACGGAGTCGACCCTTCGCATCTGCTTTCTGTACTCGCTCAATAGATGGCAGTAGTTGTACTGGCTACCCTTCATTTCATCTTTTTTTCTTTCTTTCAGATTATCTACTGGGACAGCAAGGCCCTCTATATGGAGCATCGTTTCATCACTCCAAAGGACGACTTCGTCAGGGCGATTGCTATTTGCCAGCAACGCGTCATATCCTGTAACGCAGATGACATAATGAAAGAACTTTTAGGGCCAGAAGGAGGCATTCAGAAACCGGAAATGCCTCTAGAAGTTGCGAAATGGATCGAATGCAATGAGATTTCTAGTGCGAATTTACGTAATGGTTGCTGACAAAAGGATAAGGTCCCTCCCATGGACCCAAAATCTGTGGTTTACGCGGAGGGACAAACTGACTTGTCTACCGTCGCAAAAATTCCTGTGAACTTGTAATTGTTAATTTATATTGCCATTATTTTAATTGTGTTGCCATTGTACCATTATGTTATTCTAAAGAAGAGTTTTATATTGATGACAGTAGTTTATATACTTTGCAAAGGATGATGGGAAAGGAACAGTAGAATGAATTCAAGTCTTTCTCTGCAGGATGGAAATAATTTTATACGACTGGAGGTCCTCCCGGAAGTGAGACTCGAGATTACGGTTTTCTAGATTATTAAAGAGAGTTTGGTAGATGGGCATCAGCGTTTCGGAGGAATTTTCTGCCTCCATCTTTAGTGTTACCCTGGAGGTAGCAGGCTCTTTCGAAATATTCGGTAACTATCTACCAGACTAAACTGCGTTACTTCCCAAAATATTTCAATCCTAAAAATTAAATGCTCTAATTAATATTAAGACTGAAATTTTTGTGTTTTATTCATAATACGTAACCAGTTTTAAAAGTACTTAGATTTTAATAAATTCCTATATATTTCTAATTCTTATTTAGCAGTTACACCTCACAGATTTTTCAGTTTAATTGGGTCACGCTTTCTTCCGTACATTCTGGTGAAATATTGCTGAATTCTGAGCGAGAGAGCGTTTTGCTACCAACTTCTTCTGCTCGGTAGAGAATATAAGATTCTTGTAACTTTAAAATCGATGTTCTTAAAATTATATTATTAAACGACGATTGTTTAACACCTACGTTATTTTAATTTGTAAGCAACTGAATGAACTAGGAACAAAAAATACGAATGAACTTTAGCCTTACAATCACTTACGTACTCCGTCCTCAGAAAAATATTATTAGAATCACCAAGTGAAGGAAGATGAGATAGGGGGAGCATGTGGCACGCATAGAAGAGAAGAAAATTTTGTACAATTTTGTGAAATAAACCTCTGAAGAGATCATTAAGCAGACCTAGTTGCAGATAGCAGAATAATATTAAAACGGGTGTTAAAAAGTAGGTTGAGAGATTATGGGCTGAATTTATCTGGGTCAGGGTACGGGCAGTGAACATTCGGGTTCCATAAAACATTAACTGAGAAACTGTTAGCTTTTCAAGAAAGAGGCAGTTACATGAAGATAATTAACTCATAGACGCGGCTTATAGTCGAGTTTCGCCGTTTGGCTCCTCCTCTGAATCAGAGATTTTAATCTTCAAAATATTTTCCACCCTGCATTAATGATCAGCAGACAAGTACTGCTGTCTCAGTCCAACATGGCAGGTCTACAGTAGGTCAGCATAGCTGCAAGCACTCTGGGCTTGAATTCTGGAGCTGCCAAGACGGAACCTGGTTTGGATTCTCGTTCGTAACCTTGAAATTCAACAGTTTTTCTTTTTCCCCTCCGAAAAATGTAATAGAACTTTGATTTGCGCCACTGACCTCGACACGAAATCGCTTTATCAAACCTTACTGTCTCATTGGAAGTGACACTTTATAGTCTGGTAGAAAATTACCAGCTTTTCAGAGGAACTGAGTGCCTCTATCTTTTTTCTTCGCCTTGTCGTGCTGTTGACTCAATGTCTAAGATGACTAATCTCTTCTACCCTCAAGATAGATGCAGAATTTTGCTCCAGAACGTTGGTAAACTTCTACAGACTACAAAGCATAATTTCGCAGAAGATTGCAATGTTATTCGCTGCCGTAAGAGACCGAAATCTCCATTTATAATGGCATCTTCATGAGACAGTGCCAGACGTTGATATGAAAGTTATCTCACATTAGCACTCTTCAATAAACGTTTGAGATGGGACAAGGTAAGCACGCTGGTGCATCGCATGTCTCAAGTTTAACCTTAGTTATCGTCTTTAGGCTTGCGTCATTGCAATATACATATATATTATATGGTGAGAATATAAGTCACGTTTGATTAGGATAATGAAATGGGCTTAAAATAAACCAGTAACATCGTATAAGGTCAGAGGTTTACACATTTGTTAAAATCGTATTGTGACCGTCTTCTTATTAGATGTTATATTGTATACAGGCGTACAGTGTCTCCATCTGCGCCGCTGAACTCCGGAAACGAACCTTGCAAAATGGTGTGATAATCCAGAACACGATAACAAGAATGACTGTTGTATTTCAGCTTGAAACAAAGCGATAGATTATGGAATTCATTAAGAAAACGACTGTTACTTTCCCAGCATGCATCACAAGACAAACACGCTTTAAATATTGGTGATTACGAGTATATTGCAGAACTGATTCTATGTACTTAGAAGATGTTTGCTTTGATGTTGAATATATTTATGAGAATGTGTTACCATATCACCGATATCCATATCTGTTAAAAATCGTCACATTAACTGTTAAACCCATATTTAATATCGTTAATATATAAACAATTGTTATGGAAATCTCATTATTTCAAAGATTTCTGATTGTCGATGTTATCATTTGAGGTTATGGGAAGTTATACTGACACAAAAATACAGCTCATGTGCAGGTAAAAGATATAAGCGTACTGCGTGCTGAATGACTGAGTAATGGGTTCCAAGGTAGAGATTTCATTGTGGATGGTCATTTGTACGCATAATACAGTGTGTCCCAGAATATTATCACCTATTTCTGTCATATCGTTTATGATACGTTAATAGCAGAAAATTACTGTATCAAACAGAGATGGTAATACAAAATTCTTGTCGAATATATTTTTATTGTAGATGTTCAACATCCCGGACATTAAAGCCCAAACACGATCTACAGTGTGGAACAACAGACGTGAAATATGGCAATATATTTCTGGAACAAACTGTCCTTTAGACTTGGCTATCAACATACACAATCTCATGTATTATAAAGGTGAATCGGAAGACAGACTCCTAATGAGAATAGTAATTTAAACTGAATGCCTGAAGTTTGGATCCGAGAGTCAAACTCCGGCACCCTACCATATAAACTGTACTGGCCTATTAAATTATTCATTCATCTATTATCCATAGTCTTGAGATTTTTTCAAACAGGTTTCGGAAACTGGATCTCTCTTCTTCAAAGGGTGTAAATAAGGAAAACTTCCTACTTTGCTGGGCCCGATGCAAAGAAAGTCTTAGCTTCGACACCTGCAATGTGTCTTTCTAATGGGCTCAACTTAGTATGAATATTAACATTAGAGTAATATTACTGACCACACAACAACATATTATTATTATTATTATTATTATTATTATTATTACACTACATGTTTCGACCTCAAGAGGTCATCCTCAGGTGTACGAACACG
>NW_019738358.1:1059263-1169425 GCF_002891405.2 Cryptotermes secundus
ATAATAATAATAATAATAATAATAATAATAATAATGATAATAATAATAATAATAATAATAATAATAATAATGTTGTGTGGTCGGTAAAATTGACTCTAATATTAACACAACAGGATGCAAGAAACAATTAAAGTTAGTATGAATATTTCCGTCCTTATACCTGATGGAGGAAACAGATTCAATTTCCAAAATATCATGTTTCAAGAAATTTCAAACTGATAGACAATGTCCAAAACAATGATCATGTTTACTATTACACACCATTAGCAAAGGCACTTAGAATTAACCTTGTATTAGTTTTGGTGAAGCAATTACATGCGTACCACAGAAGGCACACCAGTCTGAATGACCTTCCATTGAAAATGAAGAATTGAAGGGTTAAATTTGCTAAAAATTATTTCCCTTATGTGGGTACCACTGCAACGTGTGAAGGCGTGGTGTTTCTACACCAAATCAACTTGTACCCTTCAAAATATCACCATCAGGTATTCTGTTTCGACATGTATTTTCCTCCGCCATGTTGAAAAGGAGAAAGTGGCCAGTGCGCAGGTCTCGATGTTCTCGCGGCGCCAAAAACGAAGAGTACTATCATCTGAGATGTGATGCAATGTAAACCGGTATAGGTACACCAACGTTTCGGAGGCGTACACTGCCTCCATCGTCATAGTCGAAGATATTCTAAGCAAGCCATGAGCAAGAGTCAAGTTCTTCATAAATATCGTTGAAGATTTACTGGAATACACGGCCCATATCTCAGAAGAAAATAGTCTTCAAAACAAACTCTGTCTTCAACTGGTCTGTGGAGTCGGTATAGCGAAGGCTACGTGCTGGATGTTCGGGGTTCGAGTCTCGGAAGTGCAAGATTTTTCTCTTTCCCCTGGTTTGGAGCTGACCACTCACCTCCATACAGTACTGTGGTCAAGAAAGATGGAGCTATATCTCCACTTCTCCATATATCTTAATGGCATAGAGCTTAAATAATTAAACACAGAGACAGTTTTTTACCTTACTGGAAATTTCGTATTAATACATATCTGAAACAGCAGAAGACGTTCAGAAAACAGAGCTATGAAAACCTAATAAAATTGGAAAGGATGTACTCAATATTAAAATATACAAAAAATGTAAAAAAAGATTACCACTCGCTTCCTTTGTGGTTTGTTGCACTTACCTTGTTATAGAAATAAAGAAGCCCAAATCTTCCGTATCGAATTTAAATAAAATATGTTGGAGTGCTTATGGGATACATAAAATAGTTCCACAATGGCCTTATGTAAACCAGGCTGAACACACGCAAGACTAATTTCTTTCTGAATAATATATAAAGATACAGTTCTTACATCACAGAAAACGCATTACGTTGCTAAGACCAACCGCTTATTGCTGCTTAGGAAAACAGTCGCTGTTTATTGTGAGAAGAGTATGAAGCGCACAAATTCTCTCTGTGAGAAGAATTTGGAATTTTAGAATGTTAAAGCAGGCGGTACAAATAGCTTTAAAGGGTTAATTATAGATCAGTATGAATGAAAATCAGAACTGAGCCACAACTTTTATTGGAAGTCGGCCATATATATTTTAAACAAAATATGTTTAACTATTTATGATATGTATGGAGGAGCCCAATTATGGCCTTGTGTAAACCAGGCTTTATTGCAGATTCGTATGGCTAAGAGCTTCAATTATCCTAAAACCCATCTACAGTTTTAAAAAGATCTATTCAGAGGTATAGGCAATGATGTGAGGTCTCTGGCCGACAGACTGACAGCTGTGACCTCAATGTAAGACCCTTTTACTTTGTAAAGAACGCCTCAAAATGAAGACATCTTAATACAATCAAATCAAAAAATTTATCTGAAATAATGAATTGTGAATTTATTGCACTGCCACATTGCAGAGAGATGTAACTATGCTAGTAGTCCTTCCCCGTGTCGGGAAAAATAAATTATAGATTGGCTTTGTGATGGCAATATCAGAAGTAAGAAAATGTAAAGTAGTCTATTCTTAAGGCTGAGTGCAACTTAGTTTAGTTTATATACAAGAAGAGCACTTGATATCTGAATATTATTTACTGATATATATAATAAGTAGAATGGCACTAAATGTATTTGTAATAATTAATTTTTATTTAGTTTGGTACGTGACTTAGAAAGAGTTCAGTGTCCCTGACCTGCGAAACTAATATGGCTGTTAATGAAATGTGATGTAATAAATGCCGTTAGCAACGCAATTTTCCTAGTATTGATAAAGACTGACGGCTAGATATAAATATAATAGGGTCTTAAATTTCTACGTCTGGATTCTGTGTTAGTTGCACTAGAGGGAAGATATTTGCATGCATTTATGTTCCATCCAATGCATGCTACTTGACCCTGGATTTAATCATTTTGATAATATTTTGCGAGGATTGCAAATTATGGAACTCCTTGCCCTATATTATTTTCCAACCTCCTGTTATTTCCTTTCTCTTAGGTCCAAATACAATTTTCCTCAAAGCCCTGTCCCGAAACATATATGTTCCTTCCTTAATGTCAGATACCAAACTTTGTACCAATACGAAAAGTCGCCTATACAAAATTTAATCAAAATTCGTTTATTAGTCTAGAAGTGTAGCCTAACAAATTAACGCATGATCTGCGTCCTGACGTTTTCACGGCCGGCAGGTGGTATGTAATAACATTGGCTTGAGTTTGACCTGAGTCGTTTCTTAAAGACCTCTGAGTTTTCGACAGATATTGCAGTTGCCAACTTCACGTATTTCACTCCAAACACTGCAACTGCGATGTGGAATTTAAAGTTCTTAGGGCGGTGACTATGAAGATTACCGTTTTCTTGGATGTAACGCTCTCTAGTCGCGTAGATAATTAAAAAAGTTTCTGAAGAAACTCATATCTCAATCTTCAGGTTGGAAGAAAGAGGTAACGCGTTTCTCGGAAATGTTAATAAATACCTACCAGACTACACTGCGCCACATCCAAGAAGACAGCAACCTACATAGTCACCGCGATTATAGCTGTAAGTACCTACAACATGGCAGGATTGATGTTTGCCGAAATACTGCGTATAGCCCGAAAATCGACGTTTTCCACACACGCGCACACATCTTTGGTCCTCTGCCCCATTCTCTTTCTCCCAAATGGAGTATTATGTTTCTGGACGTTATCCATCGTCCTGTTTTTATTTGAATCACATAGCGTTTCGGAGACTGGATTCTGTCTCCTTCTTCAGGTCTAACTTGTTCAGTTGGGCCCAATTGACAGAGCTAGTTCCTATCTTGGCTTTTACCAGTCCCTGGAGACAGGGACCAACTCTATCGATTGGGTAAAACGGAGTAAGTTCCACCTCAACACGAAGACAACATCCAATTTCCGAAACGTTGTGCTTTTAAATAAAAACAGGACCATAGATAATGTCCAGAAACACAACAGTGGTATTAATATAACATCATCACAAACTTTAAGATCTGCATATATGGTCTTTTTGTTGGAGAGAAACCTCGCCAGGAAATACGTTAAATGTGCCAAATTTATTTACTTTTCCCCTTTATTTCCTCCATAAGAAAAACACTGATATCACGCCGACATCAAGTGACCTCCTCACATTTTACAGTAACCATAGTAAAGAAAGTTGTTTTGTGCTGGATTAAGGCGTCATAAATTTTTCTAAAGTATTCTGACGATGGTATAAAATACTGTGAATTACTGGGTTTTTGGACTTTGTTTTCTAGTTTCTAGAATACCTGACTATGGACGAAGTTAAAGAAAGCAGTAATTCCGAGTGATAAAATGTTTTTTTAATTGTTTTGAATTCGGTTCGTTGTGTGTTGTAGTAGTGATGTATCCACTGCTGCGGCCCGGGTTCGCTCCGGGTCTGGTCAAGTGAGATTTGTGGTGGACAAAGTGGCACTAGGGAAGGTTTTTTCCGAGTACTTCGGTTTCCCCTACCAATCTTCATTCCACCAACTGCTCCACAATCACCCTCACCTATCATCTGGGGCTGGTACAGTAGGCCAGAAGTGGCCGCAGTACAAGGGACTTAGTCCCACCCCACTAGCAATAAAAGAATAGTACTGATGTATAGTTTATTACTATAATTTTAGCGCTTGTTTACAATCTTCTCTTTGCAGTGTTCCCATTAGAACTTTATTCTGAAGATTATAAAAATGACTTGGGTTTGATTCCCTGCATACAGAGGAGTTAAATGCGTTAACCAATATGAACAACAAAAATAATTTCTGCATTTTCCTGCAGATGTCTCTGCATGGGAACACCAGAATATTCTACATGTTAACAGACGGCCGTGACCTCTCCAGTGTTCATATATATTCAGTTTAAATATGTTGTACAAGGAAAGCATAAGGAATTACTAAAATTGCCTCATCCTAGGCTAGAGTTTCAGTTTCGTCAACGTCCTTTGACGTCAGGATGGCTAAGGGATTTACATATATACATTTTTCTGCTGCCTCAAGTATGCTTGAAGCCACCCGAGGTTCGTTTGTACACGGGGTTGGTCATCCAATGACGTAATAGTAACAAAACATATGGATCTTGTTGAAGTAGGCGCAAGGATACTTCTGGGTCTGAGTGATTGTTTACTACGTAAAGTGACTTATGTCGTAACATCTCTATAACTGACGCATTGGATAATTAATTTAGCGTTAAGTAACAAAGGATAGGCGCTTCAATTATGTTCGTTACGTAAAGTGGGAAAAAAATTTAAATACTTAAGGGAAAGATCATTTCTCATGCCTGGCTACATGCATCTTTTCCGGATCTACTCGAAGGATGTTGAAATTTGCTATTTACTGCTCGACTAATATTTTGTTTTTCAATATAATTTATTTGTATATTTATTCTTATCTCCCACTGATGGAACCGGTTGTAGGTTGTTCATAGGTTGTTTTCTACAGACCGGGATTTGTCCAGTGATTGAGACTAGCTCTTTCTAACGGGCCCAACTGAGTAGGTTTATCTTTCCCTACCCACATGAAGACGGATACAGAAACAGTCTCCGAAACGTCGTGGTCTTTTGTCTTTTACATACTAGACGATGGATGAAGTCCAAAATAGGCCAAAAGAAATACAATATAATTAATGTTTACACGAAATCCAAAACTAATTCATAAATGTTCATTTTCCCCAAAATTCCTTATATAAGTAATACGTATTTGATACAATTTTTTTTCTCAAAATGGTAAATATTTATCATATTCTACTGAAGAGCGTCCGGGACAGTGAACACTACCCAGGCCCAGGTATGAAAATTACTGACATGACCTTGAGCTACTTATGTTCCCCCCATATTCTGTATCTTTCAGACTTCAAACAGTTTAATCAGCAAATCTATCAACATTTGCTTTATGTACTCATGAAGAAAAATTGTGATTGCATCTGAGTTTTGACACCGTGTAGTTTTCTTGAATAGTTACGTTTCGGAGACTCTTGCTGTTTACGCATTCAAGGTTGAAGATTATAGATTCAAGATTCAGGATGCATTGCAGTCGGCTCATCCACCAACCTGTGTGGTCTTGGCATCGAGCCCTATCAGGACATAGAGCGGATATTTGCGTTTGTCTCTATTTTGGGTCCTCTTCTCTGAGGAGAAATTTAGTCAGATGTTCAAGTGTGTTGGTATGTACGAAGTGTGTTACACTTGCATCAAAGTTGGGCGCACATTTCTCACAGTGAGTTAGTAGACAGCCTGCTTGGCAGATTTTTATGATAAATATTTAACGAGTTATAAACGACCCACACTCGAGATGCCAGCAGAAAAATGTGTTGATCTTCATTTAAAGCGTCCGGTAGTGTGCGATTGATAAGGGTGCACAAATTTTTCAGTAATTATTAAATATTGAATATCAGTAAAATCAGCTCGGTGATTCTAGAAAATGTTTCACACATGCGCATGGAGAGAATTCACGATTTTAATAGGTGCTTTGAAAGGGCTCTAACCCGCTTAAGAATTTGTCTAACTAGCAATAGAATTGTTTCTATGAAGTTGTGATCAAATGTGGAATTGTTTTAATTCTTTCCATGCTAAGTCTATAGTAAAAGAAACCTCGTACTGATAGTTTCCATGGTAACGCGTAAATCCTATTTATAAAAACGTACGGACTGTTGAAAGATGGCCAGAGACTTGTTAAATATTAATCTTACACCATAGCATCCAATATTTATAACGGAGATATTTCGTTCTTAGCATGGAAGGAGTTAATTCAGTGTTGGTACTACAAAATACTGATGTTAGAAATTTGTAATAATGTTAGTCCATGTAGTGTAAATATATATGTACCTATTGTAGTTATTTTAACATTAGAAGTGCCATATCTAATTCATACAGTGCCCAATAAAAAGCACTGAAAAATTTGAGAGTAAATAATATAAATAAAAAACGTAGAACTTCAGATGAATGGAAAGGATTCTGTTTCTTGATTATGTAGTTCAGATAAAATGCCAACAGACTGCGCATGCTGTCATGTACAGCAATCAATGAAGAGGTTGGGGTTTTCGATACTTGGCACTTGTAGGGTTAAGGAGAGAGTGGCGGAGAACCAGATTCTGTCCGAGTTCAGATAATGCATTACATGAATGTGCTTAGCTGTAGCCAAGAGAGTTCTTACGTATATGTAAAACGCAAGTAACATTTTTCAAAATGTAACTGGGTAACCTCATCTCTGATAACCCGAACATGTGGCATGGTATAGTGTGTGTGTTTTTGTGTGTGCGTGTGCAGGTTTATATGTGATACTCGAAAATCGTAAACAGCTGAAAGTGTATGACATGTAAGAATGTTAAGTTTTAATTCAGTTACTGTTTGATATGCATTATATTTATTGCATTATAGTATATATATATTGTCACGTGTATGAGTGGCTTATAATAGCGGAATTTGGACTGGTAATTGGATTTATTATTCACTCCTATACACTCATTCGTAATCACAATAAATTACAGCGATATCGCCAATCTATCCATTTCGCAAATCATTAGAACACATTAAGTATTCTCAGACTTCACTAGTCCTATCCTGGCAACGGAGCTATAACAGTCTCATTGTAACTTCAGCACATATAGAATCTTCCTTTCCCATTTTCTAATTTTTTTTTTAATTCTCTTAAAGGGAGTGGAGTCCAACTGGGTCCACTCTGCACGGCGACCACTGATTAGCCTATTGTACCTGCCCCGGGTTATTATGATGATGGAGAATTTGATGGAATGAAGATTGGCAGGGGAAACCAAAGTACTCGGAGAAAACCCGCCCCAGCGCCACTTTGTCCACCACAAATCCAACTTGACCAGAGCGGGATCGAACCCGGGCCGCCGCGGTGGGAAGCCAGAGACTAACCGCTTGAGCTATGGCGTGGCCTTTCCTTCTCTTAACAAGAGGAATTTTAAGTGGCAACTGAACTATTTTGAAATATTTTCAAAACGAAAAAAAAAAACAAAGTAAAACTACTAAGATATATGAAAGTGTAGCTCAAAACGTTTTATTATCTACAGAATCAATACTGCAGAATGCTAAACAACTTTAGCATGCCACGTAAGCTGTCCAAGCCGTATTCACTTTCCCCCCAATAATTTATAATGACACTGTATGTATCTGGCATCTATTAAAATGAAAATTGCTGTTTTTTACGATGCGATGATGCCTAGTCTGCTAGATAGTTACAAACATTTCGGAAAAATCTGTTGCCGCAATCTTCATGGCAGTAAATAGTCACTTTTAACCTGAAGAAGGAGGCAGCTAGTTCCTGCGGATCTTCGATAATTATCTGCCCGATTACATTGTGTCACATCCGTGAAGTGAGTAATCTTGGATGTGGAAACAGACTGTCTAAAGAAATAAAACATTTTTATTCTACTAAGGAAATTTTCACTCTCACTAGTACACACAGAATTTCACAAATTTCAGAAAATTTTGAGTGAAATATCAGCTGTCATGCGTTTTTGTCCAGCATATGCAGGCTATTTTTTCATGCTTGGCCCCTAGGTAGCGCGCAATACATCAATCGATACGGTGACCAGGCTACGACCTGTACAACTGAAGAATCGATACACGATTCTAGGCAGGAGCAAAGAGATTAGAGATTTTCTCCCGTCCACACACTCAAGACCAGGCCCGGGGCCTACCCAGCCCCCTATACATCAGGCTTCGGGATTTCTGCCCCGGATGTAAGGAGACAGCGACTTGAAGCTGATTACTCACCTCCATCTAATTCCAAGATTAAGAATGGTGGAGCTATACCTCCATTTCCTCTTACGTCTCAATAGCGTGGTACTTAATTAAATACATTGATTACTTTACCTTACCTGGCTTGAGGGCGAGGAACACATGGCAAGAAGTAGTGGGCCTCTGGTTGCAGCTGCATTATCGGAGGTAGGGAGTGGGTCACAGTGTATTATTTATTATTTTCTTATTATTATTAGTGAGTGAGACTAAGTCCCTTGTACTGCGGCCACTTCTGGCCTATTGTACCAGCCCCAGATGATAGGTGAGGGTGACTGTGGAGCAATTGGTGGAATGAAGATTGGCAGGGGAACCGAAGTACTCGGAGAAAAGCTTTGTCCACCACAAATCCCACATGCCCAAACCCGGGCCGCCAGCGATTAACCGCCTGTGTCACAGAGTAAGTAATGTCCTGTTATAAAGTGCGTAGTGTCCATAATTACCTTTGTTTTCTACTCCCTCTCTCTTTTTCTCTCTCTGATGCGTTCTCAGTGTGAAAAACTTCGCTGGTAAGTTTCCATACAACTGTATAAAATTGACGACATTTTTACAACATCCCATTGCGTACTCAACACAGGCATTGTCCATTTCTTCTGCACTGGACGGTGCTGAACATTTCCTGCCTTGTGGACTGACCATGGTAGATCTTCCGAAAGCAGGTCAGAGGAATCTCTGTCTTCCTTATCTCCTTACAAATTTATTTTCAGTATATGAAAAGCCGATCAAAATGGCCGCGCAACCTAAGGCATGAACCGTCTTCACTTGCTCGAACGATGGAATTATGGGTTCGAATCCCACTCAGAGCATGAGTGTCTGTGTGCATTTATTCTGTTTCTGTTGTTCTGCGTGCAGGTAGCGACCTTGCGACGGGCTGATCCCCCGGCCAAGGAATTCTATCGACTGTGTGTAAGATCAAGAAACTGAAAAAGCAACCACGGCCCAACAAGGGCTCTACAGCCATACTAATAATAATAATAATAATAATAATAATAATAATAATAATAATAACTTATATGAGAACAAAAAATTAGTGGGTACGAGTCAGCGACACGGGGAGGCCAAATGACACACGCAACTCTTATTTATAAGTCAGGGAAATGGTTGAGTCAGGCAGTCAACAACATAGATAGCTGAGTTGCCATAATTGTAAGGAAATCCTGCAGAGTCATCGGCAACAAACCGGTTACCTCAAGTCTGAGACATGTTTAGTGAGTGGAATTAATGTGAGATCCTATCGACCACTAAGTCTAACAGGCTTGAATTATTAGTCGAGATCCAAAACTTCTTGACGATGGTATATTTCTACATATATTGACTTGCTGGATATTATTCATAGTAGAACTCAGTGGGCGTAGGTGGGTGGACAATATTAGAATGGATCTTAGAGAGATAGGATGGGATGGTATGGATTGGATAGATCTGGCTCAGGATAGGGACCAGTGGAGGGCTCTTGTGAACACGGTGATGAACCTTCGGGTTCAATAAAATGCTGGGAAATTCTTGAATAGCTGCAGAATTGGTGGCTCCTCCAGAAGGGCTCAGCTCCATGAGTAAGTAAGTGAGTAAGAACTCAGTGGTCCCGCGGTCTAAGGCAATGAACCGTCTCCGCCCGCTCGAACACTGGGATCGTGTGTTCGAATCCCACTCGAAGCATGAATGTCTGTGTGTGCTTTATTCTGTGTTTGTGCTGTCCTGTGTAGGTAGCGGCCTTGAGCGGACTGATCACTTGTCCAAGCAGACCTGTCATCTGTGTACAGGATTGAGAAATTGAATAAGCAGCCATTTTACAAAGGGATGTAGAGCCTTAAGGAGAAATATTGTGTTTTTATTTAAAAAAATGTTTCGGATACTAGACTCCGCCTCCATCCTCAGATATATTGCGTATTCTGTTGGGCCCAATCGATAGGGCTTGTTCCTATCTCCGGAATGGCTATATCTATTAGGCTGTCAACACACAACGAAATAAATTAAGTTTTAATAATGTTATTACCATACTGATGAAACCATTAATTACTCACAGGCCACGGGCAGGTCAACTACAATGGCTGGATTTGCCGCTCTAGACGGACACATGAAACCTCGTAAGAAGAGCCGTGATCTGCAGCCACAGGAATCTCACATGTAAGTTTACTTTTGCTTAGCCTTGTATGCATACATTGCATGCTACATGGAACTGGCGGTTCCTCCATATTGTTGGTAGATATAACCATCTTACAAATTACAAAGTTCCAGACACTTCTACCCCTAACCTGGATGTAGCAGTTTCGTCCAAATCACTATCAAAATCGCGACTTTACATTGTTTTACGGTGAAGATGGATGCAGCAGATGCCTCCGAAACGTCGGAATCCATCTATAAAATTTTACGGCACCACAATCGTATACCCTGAAGATGGAGGCAACAGGTTTTCCTGAAACTAAACACAAGGCGCTGCCCTCATCTACCCTGAAGATGGATAGAGCAGATTCTTCCGAAACGTGGATATTTATACTCCAAACTAGAGAGCGTCACGCTCTTCTAACATAAAGATACAGGAAACAAGTTTTTGAGAAACATTGCTGCATATCTACCGAACTACAGTGTCAAAACTCTTCAACCTGAAGGTGGAAGCTATATGTTCCTTCAAAATTTCAGTATTTATTCACCACATTCTTCCAATCTGAAGTTAAGATAGAAGTTTCCTCCGAAACGTCGGAAGACCTACCTTTGTATCAAGTTACAACGCGTCACCTCCCAGAAGACCATAATTTTGACACAGACAGACGCTAGAACTTCAACCCCCCCTTCCCCCTCAAAGGTAGAAATTTCCTCCGAAACGCAGGAAGGCCTACCTTTTTATCAAGTTACAACGCGTCACCTCCCAGAAGACAATAATTTTGACACAAACAGACGCGAGAACTTCAATCCTCCCCTTCCCCCTCGAATAATGCCTTCATATAGCAAGTTTCACACCGGTACAATGGAACAGGTACCTTACGCAAGCCCGCTGAGTTGCCACAGTGTCCCGCAGAGTCGAGGCGTCAACATGTTTCTCTGCTGTTCCCTCGCCGCCATTGCGATTGGCATCGCTTTGCTGTACGCGCTCTTCGACGTGAACTACTTCATCAGAGTCGCCTTCACCATCGCGATTGGCAGACTCTTCCAGAAGAAGATCAAAGTTCTCGAGTCGAGCAGGATATATGGTAAGCAGGGGGTCATGAGAGGGCGCTGCGTTGTTTGATGTTGCAGTACAGTTTCGATGGGTCGAAATGAAAGGGACCGAGGTTGCCTCGATCTATCGAAAAACTCAATCAGTACGGACAATCCATCCCCCTTCTCCCCCGTTACATTTTACAGTGTGTACGATCTTATTATTAAACAGTGTTAAACAATGCTGTACCTAACATGTTTACTTACATTACAGATATTTAAAATATTCTTGATAATTTAACCTGAAATTAATTTCAAGTAAATAAACAGGACGGGTGAAACACTCTAAACAACAGAGAAAGTGACCTTGAGTTTCCTCTGACCAAACATAACTTCTGGTCGGAATAGCTCAGTCGGTATAGTGACGGTATACGCGATTGATGGTCGCAGTTCGACTCCAAGCAGAGGCAAGTGTTTTTTAAGTACTCCATAGCTTCTGGGGCATGCGGTAGCGTATTTGGTTGAGGAACTATGCTACAGGGTTCCATTCCCGTTGAGGTCATTGGATTTTTCAATTGACCTAATCCTTCCAGCCGCACTATGGCCCTGGGTTCGAGTCAGCCTCTAACAGAAATGAGTACCAGGAATCTTCCTTGGGGGGGGGGGTTAAGGGCGGCCAGCGCATAAGTCTGACAACCGTACCGCCATCTGTGAGCCGATTGTATAGAAGATGTGGGAGCTTCGACCTCTCAGAGACCTGTGAGCCTCCACGGCCTGTTACAGGGATAGCTTTACTTTTATATTTCTGCCTTTCTTCTGTAGCGTTTAGACAGGCTTCTGGGCCCACTCAACCTCCTACAGAATGGGTACTGTGACCAATTTCCCTGGGGATAAAGCGGGCAGGGTGTGAAGCTGACCACTTAACTCCATCTAGTGCCGAAGGTTAAGAATGGTGGAGCAATACCTTCACTCCTTCCATACATCTTCATGGTGAACGTAACTAATTAATTAAGCACAAAGCCAGCTTTACTTTGCTTTTATTTTAGTAATCTCAATATCAGTGCTCAAATTGTTCCTTTCTATCGTTTTCACTTAACTTCACTGCATTACGTGCAGCTTCATCACATAAGCCAGTGATTCTCAACTTTGTCAAACCGCGGGCCGGTAAATTCTTTTTTTCGAAAAGACGAGGGCCCGGTGTAATTGCTGCCAGGGCCTGGTACCGGGTCGAAGGCCCGGAGGTTGAGAAACAATGGCATAGGCGGAAAATTGGCCGGAAGAACAACAACCGATAACATATCATGTAACCTGTAAGAGAAACGAAGGCCATCTGCTATGTTTCCCCCATCTAATCGACAAGTAAATTTAACTTTTTAAGTGGTCTTTGCCACGGTCTGTTGTTATGTACAACTACCGTATTTACGCATGTATAGGCCGCACATTTTTTGCCAAAAATTCAAGAGGAAAACTGGGGTGCGGCTTATATTCGAAATATTCGAAATCACACTTCATTTAAAAAAAAAATTTATTCATAATTGATAATTATATAATATTAATAATTTTTACTCCTGAAATAATATTCCAAGAAAATTATTTTTTCTATAATTTCTGTCTGAAAATTGTGCTGCGGCCTATACACGCACGCGGCCTATACATGAGTAAATACGGTAATTTTGACTTTAGTCCTAATTTCTGTAACTCTTCTTAAGTCCCTTTATGTGACTAGTACACTAAAAACCTATGCACAGGCAACAAGTATCAAGTAGTTGCTTTATTGTGTTGGGTGTGCCTTATGATGGTAACCAGTAATGGCCGAAACATGTAGGGACAATACTTTTACTTACTCCTGTTGAAATTGTAACACTTCACGTATTGCAGTAGCTTAATTTTATATTAAGAGGTATAAGAGTTACCAAGATATTAAGCTTGAGTCAGAGTCACTTTACGACTGGCGGATTTACCGCCAATCAGTTCGTCTTGGCAAGAAGCCCCTTGAGACTCACGACCAGTAAATTTTATTTTCCAACTAAACACTTGCAGTTATAGTCCTTATGTAACATCCTCTCCGATGAGAGGATGGGGCTCGCCAGCGCAGTCGTTCTCAGGTCAGAGTCCCGTGGGATTCATGACCACATTTCACTGTCTCAGATTCTAGGCTCTCCCCACCTGGAGGGCCAGGTCACCGTATTTATATCACCCAGTAACAGGGTGACCCAGTTATACCCCCAGGCACTGGGTTCACTTTTCTTCGCCTCTTATGACTCACAGGGCTACGGTTGAGGTACTGGAACCAGGCTCCACATGGGAAACTCATGCAAATAACATTAAAAAAATCAGTTCCTACCTCGCAGAAAACACCCTAAGTCTGTATTTCAAATGCCAGTCTATAAATGCTGTTTAGAGAAATTACAGACTGCAGTTTCTAAACGTTACGTCTGTGCTTAAAAATGTTTATATTCTTTGCCTAAATATCTACGGGGGCACGTCTTCCTTAGATGATTAGTGATTACGTAGAATTTTACTTCATGATTAGATGATGATTAGATAGTTCAGATTAGTATAGTATTATGTATGATTCACAAGGTTATGCTTAAGCCGAGATAGAGTAGTAGATAGAGCGACTAGCTACGGGTTGGACGACCGAGATTTCGGAGTTCGAGTCCAGGTAGGGTTAAGAATTTTCTCTTGTAGACCTCGTCCAAATCGGCTCTAGGGTCCAACCAATCTATTATCCAATGGGTACCAAGTTTTTCTCCCCTGGGGGTAAAGAGGCCGGGGCGTGAAACTTACTACTCACCTCCAGCTAGTGCCGAGGTTAAGAAAATGTGGATCTATACCTCCATCCCCCACACCCCTTCATAGAGTAGTGCTTAATTAGGTAAGCACAGGGACATCTTTACTTTTACCTTTATCTGGTTTATGTTTTCAACGCACGAGAAACGAATTCGTCGTACCGGAAATATGGTCGAACACACAGAGAACCTTTCTTCCGTAATGAAGATTGATATCTTCTGGGGTATAACGCCGTGTAGTCAGATGAAAGGGAGCCGGCGTTTCGGAAGAATATCGATTCTATCGTCAGGGTTGAGCATGGTATCTGCTTCTTGTTGCTTTTTTCTTAGCTTATTCCTCAACCCTGAAGATGGAGAAGACATGTTCTTCCGAAACGTCGGTTGGCTTCCAATGGACTACAGGGCATTATATCCCAGAAGAAATAACTCTTCAGAACCATCGCTATGACAACCTCAGGTCCCCGAGTCGTAGAAGGCGAGGAAAAATGAACCCAGTGCCTGGGGGTATAACCGGGCCACCCTGTTCCTAGGGGATATCAATACGGGGACCTGACCCTCCAAGTTGGGGGAGTCTCCAATCTGAGACAGTAAAAGATTGTCATGAGTCGCGCGGAACTCGGATCTGAGAATAACTGCGCTGGCGAAGACCATCAGTAATTATAAACGATAGACCATCGTCTCGTCAGAAAGGACTATAACCGCAAATGTTCAGTTGGGAAATAAAATTACTGGTCGTGAGTCTCAAGGAGCTTGGCGCCAAGACGAACTGTTTGGCGGTAAACCGCCAGTAATAAAGTAACTTTGACTCTGACTCAGATCCCTCATTCTCTTTCTGTGAAACTGCATGATCAAGCGTTGCGTAACCTCAGACATGTTTTCGTCCAATATTGGCGCAGTGAGTATATGCTCTGTGAAAGGAAGTTATGTTGCATTGTTGACAGGAATCTGCACAACCCAAGATGTGGACCTGCTTNCTGACTCTGACTCAAATCCCTCATTCTCTTTCTGTGAAACTGCATGATCAAGCGTTGCGTAACCTCAGACATGTTTTCGTCTGTGAAAGGAAGTTATGTTGCATTGTTGACAGGAATCTGCACAACGCAAGATGTGGACCTGCTTTTCCGACACATGAATAACGCCCGGTACATACGAGAATTGGACTTTGCCCGTTTCCATTTCTATGACCTGTCTGGTTTGTACCATCAGGTTCTCAAGATGAAGGGGAATGCCCTTCAGGGAGCCTCAGCCATTCGCTACCGTAGGACCATTCCTATTTTCAGCATATACAAGATTGATACTAAGGTAAGCCTCCAAACTGACTCAATGTAGCTGAACCCTTCTTGAGAAGCTGTCAGTTGCGTAGCCGCTCAAGAATTTCTCAACATTTTATGGACACTTAAAATTAATTACCGTGTTTACAAGAACCCTCCACTGGTCCCTATCCTGAGCCAGATCAATCAAGTCCGTATCGCCCCCACCCTATCTCTCTAAGATCTATTTTATTATTATCCACCCACTTACGTCTTGATCTTCCCATTGGTCTCTTTGCTTCTGTCTTTTCCACAATATCGTATATGCATTCCTCTTCTGATCTTTGTACTATATGCCCTGTCCATCTCATCCTCTTTGACTTGATCATTCTAATTATACTCTGGCCAGCAGTACAAGTTATGAAACTTCTCATTATGCAGTTTTCTTCAACCTCCTGTCACTTCATCCCTCTTCGGGCCAAATATTATCCTCAGCACCCTGTTCTCAAACACTCTCAGTCTATCTTCCTACCCTAATGTGAGAGACCAAGTTTCACACCCATACAAGACCACGGACAAAATTATAGTTTTATAAATTCAAGTTTTTACGTTTTAGGACAGCAGACGAGAAGACAAAAGGTTCTGGACTGAATGGTAGCAAGCATTACCCGAATTAAAACTTTTACAGTCCTACTGTTGTCATTTAGGTTGTGTTTCAGTTGTTTAATACGAGCGTGAAACTTGGTAGCGTGTCCTATTACGCCTCTTTAATTATTTGGGGTGGGTGTGAGACTGAGTCCACTTGGTACGTCTGCAACTAATTGGACTATTGCACTAGCCCCCGATGACAGCTGATTATGAACCGTTCGCTAGAATAAGAACTGGCAGGGGAAACCGGCTTCATTGTCACTTTGTCCACCACAAATCCCATATGATTTGGCGTAAGATCGAAACGCGACCGTGGCAGGTCGCGTGTACTGAAGGAGGAACACTCACTGAAGGGTTTTCAGATGGCGGAAATGGCTGCTTAGATCTGGATAGACGATATATATCAGCAGAGAAGCCCTGGAAACTACGACACGTGTTATAAATGAAATCATTCCAATGCAGATGTGGGAATTCGTTCCAACAGGTTCTGCTGTGACAATTGTGGCTATTTAAATCACAGACAGTGGGTGAAAGGTGTTTACCTACAATTCCTTGCCTTGAGAAGTTTTATAGTAAAGTTCGAAATGTGTCGTATTCGTACCTTACAGGAGGATGGATAAAATTACGTACTGCAGAGTTTCAGAATTTGTACTTTGCATAACATTTTGGGGCATATTTGTTCAATGCAAGAACTGTAAAGCCTAAAAAGACAACCGTTGTCAGGGAACGGCTCTACAAACGCGCCCGTTGATAGGCAACGTATTCGTAACACATAATGGGGTAACTTGGAAGCAGTGTTTTGTACGCCGTCCATGCGATTGCTATGTGACGCAAAAATATAAAAATTGTTGGTAGGGGTGTTTCCTATGCTGTCCTTGCTGAGGTTATATAACGAGGAGCAGCTGCATTTACGAGAGACACTTGAGACTGTAGTGAGAAGACTAGGAGGTTGGTGTGAGATGCCCGCCAGCCTGGGAGTTAGTCAGCTGGAGCAATGAGTTAGTTGTGAGACAGTTAGAACGTGAACACGAACGCTGAGGAAGTTACGGCGTTGGAAACCGTTAACAGGCGACAAATTCAATTATTTATATATATTTTTTTTATTGCTAGTGGTGTAGGACTAAGTCCCTTGTACTGCGGTCACTTCTGGCCTATTGTACCAGCCCCAGATGATAGGTGAGGGTAATTGTGGAGCAATTGGTGGAATGAAGATTGGCAGGGGAACCGAAGTACTCGGAGAAAACCTGCCACAGCGCCACTTTATGCACCACAAATCCCACTTGACCAGACCCGAGATCGAACAAGGGCCGCCGCGTTGGAAAGCCAGCGGCTAATCGCTTGAGCTATGGCGCGGCACTGTGAAGTACTGACTAGATAAGATTCCTGTAATTAGAGAAAATAAAACAAAGCCTTCCATATCTTTTGTTGGTAACGAATCTTACATAGATAAGATTCGTTACCAACAAAAGACATAGAAGGCTTTGTTTTATTTTCTCTAATTACAGTAATCTTATCATTGTATATAGTTACAACCTGTGAGTTTCAAGTAAATCTGCTCTCCAATCCAAACCTTCTCTACAGTCACTAAGACACATAGATAAGATTCGTTACGAACAAAAGACATAGAAGGCTTTGTTTTATTTTCTCTAATTACAGTAATCTTATCATTGTATATAGTTACAACCTGTGAGTTTCAAGTAAATCTGCTCTCCAATCCAAACCTTCTCTACAGTCACTAAGACACATAGATAAGATTCGTTACGAACAAAAGACATAGAAGGCTTTGTTTTATTTTCTCTAATTACAGTAATCTTATCATTGTATATAGTTACAACCTGTGAGTTTCAAGTAAATCTGCTCTCCAATCCAAACCTTCTCTACAGTCACTAAGACACATAGATAAGATTCGTTACGAACAAAAGACATAGAAGGCTTTGTTTTATTTTCTCTAATTACAGTAATCTTATCATTGTATATAGTTACAACCTGTGAGTTTCAAGTAAATCTGCTCTCCAATCCAAACCTTCTCTACAGTCACTAAGACACATAGATAAGATTCGTTACGAACAAAAGACATAGAAGGCTTTGTTTTATTTTCTCTAATTACAGTAATCTTATCATTGTATATAGTTACAACCTGTGAGTTTCAAGTAAATCTGCTCTCCAATCCAAACCTTCTCTACAGTCACTAAGACACATAGATAAGATTCGTTACCAACAAAAGACATAGAAGGCTTTGTTTTATTTTCTCTAATTACAGTAATCTTATCATTGTATATAGTTACAACCTGTGAGTTTCAAGTAAATCTGCTCTCCAATCCAAACCTTCTCTACAGTCACTAAGACACATAGATAAGATTCGTTACGAACAAAAGACATAGAAGGCTTTGTTTTATTTTCTCTAATTACAGTAATCTTATCATTGTATATAGTTACAACCTGTGAGTTTCAAGTAAATCTGGTCTCCAATCCAAACCTTCTGTACAGTCACTAAGACACATGACAATATACAATAGGGAGATAATAAAACATTACCTTGGCACGTTTCTTGGGAAGACAGGGAAAACTAAAAGACCAGTGTACTGACTGTGCTCTGTGAGCTTCTGGTTCGCTATGAATGCAAACCTGCCACACGGTAGTCATTATAAGCACATTCACTTCACTTGAACTTGAGGAGACCACAGCCAGAAGCGGCCAGAAGCATTTGTATGCATTGCGCAACGTTGTCAGTTCCCTCGTGCTTAGTTTCAGCAGAGTGCATTCACCTTCCTTTCTCGTCCGTCTCCTAGTTTTTACTTTGCCTCAGTGTATCTTCTGTTGTGAGAACCGGAATAGCTCAGTCGGTATAACGAATAGGCTACAGGCTGGACGACTTAGAAATGAGCCTTCGATTCCAGACAGGAGCAAGACAGTTTTTCCTACAGCGCCCAGACTGACTCTGAGGCCCACTCAGCCTCCTATACAATAGATACCGAGGTTGTTTCTCCGTGATTAAAGCGGCAGGAACCACTCACCTCCTGCGAGTGCCGAGGTCAAGAATATGTGGATGTATACATCCACTCCCCCGTACGTCTTCTTGATGTAGTGCTTAATTAAGCACAAGAACAACGTTTCATTTTAAAAGTGATCTCTTCCGGGATATAACCATGTGCATTCCAGTAGAAGCCCATCGACGTTTCGGAGGAATGTACTGCCTCCTTCTTCAAAGTCGAAGAATAAGCCAAGCAGCAAGAAGTAGCTTCATAATTTGTGTTCTTCACAAAATGTTGTTAGGATGCTCAAACTAAGGAAGATAAAGCCGGAGTATGTAACACACATGGGAGATGTTTTATTACTTCCGAACCTGAAGATGGAGGCAGTATATTCCTCCGAAACGTCGGAAGATTTCTACCAGACTATACAGTGATGTGTTCCAGAAGAGAGGACTCTGCTTAGTGACCGCTGTGAGAGCCAGAAATCCAACAAACTTTGACTCCACTTCTGTCTCATTTCGTTTCTGTTCTGAGAATCTGTTGATGTTATTTTCACCTACTTGGAGCAATCGGGTTGAGCTTTCTTTTTGCTATTCTACATACGTCCAGGCTATTTCTGGAGGCCACTGTCCGGTTTGTGCGCCACGTGACAGTTACTTGACATGAGCAGTAAATGTTTCTCAAATTGTGTCCGCAGACCAACTTCGCTCACCGTCATTGTGCGCGGGGAAGTGAAAACCGAAATGAATTCAAAAGCACTATCTTCTCGGATTTCATATCGTGCAGTATGGTAGGTCATCTACACGGCGTCACATCCATGATCACAAAGCAGGAGAATATAAAATAAATATCTACCACACTACACGGCGTCACACCACAGAATAAAGTAATCTCATGGGCCAGCGTTGGGAGAACCTCACATTTGACGGAAGTAATTAAAATTTTCGATTTAGATGGGACCGCCGTTGCCTGTGTTATAAGTGTGCAGATGTGCACTTCCGCCGAAGAGGGTGCATAAACAAGGCATCCTCACCCCCCCCCACCCGAACATAAAAGTAAAGTAAAAGTAAAGCTATCCCTGTACCAGGCCGTGAAGGCCCATAGGGTTATGAGACAATCGGCTCAAAGATGGCGGTAAGGTTGTCAGCCTTACGCGCCTGCCGCGCTTTACTCCCCAGGAAAATTATTTTGGAAACAAAAATAAAAATTAGAATAGAGAAAGTATACCGGAATTTAATATAAGAAATTAATTTTTATAGTGTTCCTGTATCTCACAGCCTGAAATTTAGCTTGTAACCACACGTTTTGGGTTCCCACCCTGCACTCCCCGAAATATTCGTGGCAGTGGCCAAGACGATAAGGGGTGTATTTCTGTGAATAAATAAATGATAAGCTTCTGCTAAACAGGGGGAGGGTGTATTTATATCCAGAAAGGATGAGTCTCATTTGCGGAAATAAAAATATTCTGCCCTACAATTTGAGCTGCAGTGTATCCATTGTGTTACAGTTGGTTTACTGGGATGACAAGTCCATCTACCTGGAGCAACAGTTTGTGACTCTACGTGACGGATTTGTACGGGCTGTGGTGCTCAGCAGACAGAATATTGTCGGGGTCAACGTCAACGATGTAATGGCCGAACTCGTGGGAAGTGACGTCAAGAAACCGGAAATCCCTGAAGAACTTGAGCACTGGCTGAAGGGGATTGAGGTATCGAGTGCCAAGCTCAGGAAGTCAGACTGACTGCTCTCCATCATGTTTCAGTGCAAGGTGTTGCAGCTGAACCTCACCCACAACTTCTATGAATTGCAGAATTTTATATGACAAAAAAAAAGTTTTAGCCTATGTTCCTTAATTGTTTTTATTTCGTATTTCCTCCCTTCTTTTCTTTTATTTTCCCTATAGTGACTATGCTGCTGACTGGACAACAGAAGAATCAGAGTTCGATTCTAGATAGGGACAAGAGATTTTCTATTTTTCATAGCTTCCAGACTGGCTCTGGAGCCCAACCAGTCTCTGATCCAATGGGTAACTTGGGCTTTTTCCCAGGGTTTAAAATGGTTGGGGCATCTATTTGACAACCGAGCTCCATCCAGTGATGATGCTGAAAATGCATTAAGTTATAACTCAACTCCCCATTTCACCAACATGCCGACCTGCTTAATTGTTCACAGGGACAACTTTAGCTTAATATGGGTGGATTATTGGTGTTCAGTCCCTGGCAGGATATGTCTCTAACATCAGATCATCATACCTGGGGCCCACCCATCCTACTATCAAATGAGGACTACGGGATCTTTCCCAGTAGTCACCTACTCTAGGTATTCGCAATCTTTTTTGGATCTTAAATATTGATTACAATTGACTTGAAATGATTCTGACGATGGTGTATACTGTACTTCTCTTGGCTTGTTTTGGACTTCATCCATCGTCTGGTATGTAAAAGACAAAAGACCACAACGTTTCAGAGACTGAATCTGTCTCCGTGTTTATCCTTCCGTACCCACCTGAACACGGAGACAGATCCAGTCTCCGAAACGTCGTGGTCTCTTGTCTTTTACATATCAGACGATGGATGAAGTCCAAAAGAAGTATTGATTACAGTGTTCGCAAGAACCTGCTATTGGACAATATCCTGATGCAACTTCACTTCTTATTTCTTTAAGATCAATTTTAACATTGGCTTACCACAAAAGCCTAAAACTCTGAAGGCGTCTCTTCCTTTCAGGTTCTCTTCTTCAGACTCCTCTGTCTCCTGTTCAGGAGGTACTAATTTCCAGTCTCTGCAGGGACGCAAGCTGTTTTGACTGAGAATCGTTGTGACTTTATTAAGTTCCTCCAGAAATGCAGGGATGGTACTTTGTTTAGGTCATGACTACTTCCTTCTAAGTCCTGCACATTTGCTCTCTCCTACCATTCGACATTTTACAGAGTATCATTGAAAGTCCAGGTGATCTTCAGGCACGAGTTTCACGTACAAGAACAAGAAAAAAAGTCCTTATCAACATGTGTTTGGAGAAATTTAATTTGTGAGTTATGGCTGAAAGAGTACATTTATAATATAGGCTCAAAATACCCTCCATGAAGTTCAATGCATGCATTAACATGTCTCATCATGGACCACTGCATCCATTAAAAAATGCTGGGGTAGTTGCAGATTGTCTGACAGGCATCCAAAATGTGATGGTGAAGTGCCCATTTTTTGTCAACAGAGTTGCATGCACAAGAGAGTTTATGTATCCCACAGAGGTAAAAATGAACAGGATTAATATCTAGCGAGAGTGGAAGCCATGCAGTCGGTCATCCTCTACCTACACACTGGTCATGATAAGACATCTTGGACAACATGGCTGAAATGAAGGATAATGGAATAGGACATGGTAGTATTCTTTCAGCTATAACTCACAAATTATGTGTTTCCCAGCACATGTTGATATGGACATTTTTTCTTTTTCTGGTATGTGAAACTCTTGCCCAAATTTTGTCTCTACCTTTCAGTTACACTCTATATAGTCTAGTTTCTTTGCTTTCTGAAATAACCCACCAAACATGTCTTGTCCATTTAGTTTTCCTTGATTTTTTATTGTAATAGTATTTGGCAAAGAGTTTAAATACTGACACTTCTGATTATTGTAATTTTCACGAGTTGGATTTGATTTTGTGTCTCTTGGGCCCAAATACATTCTTCATCCATTTGTTCTGTAATACTTCTTCCTTCAGATTGAGAAAACAAATATCACACCCATATATTTATTCGTTTATACAAATACTGAACATATATAACATTCTTTTTTTGGCAAACTGTGGTGAAGAATGTTAATATTTACAGTTTTTATTCATTCATAATTTTCTACTATTAATTTTAATGAATGAAAACATGAATATTTTGTCACTTATATACATTCACTTCTTTACAACTTTATTAACAATCACTCGTTTATATAAGAATAAAAATTAAAAATTAAGAATTAAAAACTAAACAATAGAAATTACTACATGTTTCAGCCATACTCTATCATCTTCAGGCCACTGTCCAAATTATCTAAATTGCTACATTGCATTTTAAATGTAATTAAGATGAATTATTTCCTAAGTTAAAATATTTCAATATTATCCATTTTTGTAATCCACTCATTAAAAACCTTTGTTGGAAAACATTGCTTGTTACATTTTCATGCACTGCTTAGTTGAGTGTCTGTCACTCATTATTATTTTAACTTACGAAATAATTCATTTTATTTACAGGAAAATTAGAGTGTAGCAATTTTGATAAATTTTACAGTTGCCTGAAAATGTCTGAGAATGGCCAAAACATGCAGAAATTCCTGATCGTTAAATTTATTTTTATGTGAAAGAGTAACTGCAAATAAAGTTGCATTTAAGATGGAAGTGAATGTGTATAAGTGACATATTAATGCAAAAGAATGTTGAAATAATATATTATGAAGCTAATGTGTGGTGTGGAATGTGTTAGTGCATCAAACATTGATGTGATTTTAATTTCCATCAAGCGCCAATATAAATATGGATAATTGTAAATCATTATCATCATTATCATTATGAATACCAAGGTAATTTCTAAGGTGGAGGAGCCAGAAGTTAGTTACAGACCTACTCATAAATTATTTAAGAATACTGCTTACTGATTATCCTTTGTATTCACAACAGAAGAGTAGATTTTTCAAAATGATTTTTATATTTTTCATACTAATATTTAGTGTACTTCTTTCTTTGTTTTTAACCTTGATTCTTTTTAAAAAAAATCGAGGGGGAGGACAGATGCTTTGTATTCACAATAGAATAGTAGATTTTTCAAAATGATTTTTATATTTTTCATTCTAATATTTAGTATTTAAGGTTTCCCCACATTTAACTTACAATTTATATGATCCTCAGTGAATAATCTCAATGCCAGATTATTTGCATTTAATGTTTCCCCAGTTTAATGCTCAGAAATACTGCCCTCAAAATACATTTCAAATAGAGTTTTCACTCTGCCTGTATTGCTGTAATAGATACATAGAATATTCTTTTGACTGTAGAAAAACAAGTAAAACCTTGATAAACTGGTATGGCCACATATTATGAAGGCGTTCTGGTAGTACTTTTTCAGGGTGTCAGGAACAAATATGGCAAATGAGTGAATATTGATACATAGAGGACAATCCAGAGAGAGCAAGTGATGGAAAATATACGAAACAGAACATGGAAATTGTGGGTGCAGGTAGAAGAAAAGAGTTTATCATAGGCTGAAAACTAATGAAGTTCCACCTCAGTGGAAAACACATTGGATGTTGTTGTTGTTGTTGATGATGATGTTGATTCTAATTTATATGTTATATTTTCTGAATGTTGTTTACAGATTTTGGGTTCTTTGATGTTGATGAGCACCACTGTCTCCTGCTTAAAACTGGTGTATGTGATGTGACATATAAAAAATATAAATTATTTTTTGTTTTAATTCTCTATAATACTTTTTGCAGTTTGATCTGTGTAATTTCCTTACACATTTTTCATTCTTTGTGATTCATTTATTTTGACACATAACACTTCATTAGTCACAAATTATTTTGCTTGAACTTAAACACATAAATGCCTCTTTCTATAGATACATATTTTCCTAATGACTATAATTCTCATGAGAACAAAGTAAATTTCATCTCTATAAAAATATTTTCCTTTCCTTTCTCTCACTTTATAGCTTTTGATAAAGCCATCAGCCAATATATGTGTCATGAAATAAAATAATTAGAATAAAAACCTCTCAAACCCAGCATGGCTCAATTACCACTTCCTATGATTCCGTTGACTAGTACAGGATATGTAGAAACAGAACTTTCCCTTCCTCTGCTGTATGTTTAATGTTTGTTATAAGCAGTTTCAAATGTTAAAATAAATAACCCCAAAATGGCCAATGTGCTGTAATATAGACATTTTAAATGCTTTGAACCTCATAGACTAATCTGTGCATAAATGACTGCAAAAAAGAAAGGATTTAGTCGACTCAAAAAAGTAAGGATTCTTCATTCAGGTGAAGTACTGAAAATATATACTTAATCTAATTCTGAAACATTGAAAGTTGAAATCATTCGTGCATTAGAGTAGGTCATCTCTACTAGAGAGCAAGAGAAGCAGGATATTTTTTCATTGGCATGCCCTGCGTGTCTTCAGGGACCACTCACTGAAGAGTACTGTTGTAATATCCTTTAAAGTGAAAAATGATTTGGGCTTGAAGAATGCCACTCACTTCATTCCAGTGCTGTTATCAAAGGCTAGAGTCAATTGGTATATTACACAACACTTTGAGTAATAAATCATATTCAAAACTTAGAACTATATCTCTTGCGTACCAAATGTAATTGTTATATTCGCAACCTCCATTCTTCTAATTATGTAGTGTAATTTTCAGTGTGTGTATGTGCACACACCTGTCAAACACTAAATAAACAGGATGCATTCCTTGAAGATTAGTGTAATTTTGTGCATACAACATGTAATTATTGTGTCATTGTACCCTCAATTCTCTGTTTAGAGAGAGAAGTAAACTACAAGATCCAGAAATGGGATGAGAATGGTAACACACTGAAGTATTATCTTGTTCGAAGGTGCAAATTCTGGATTACAGAATTTTTCATCTTTGTTCATCATCCATCATACCATTTTGGAAACTGATATTTTTCTATCTTCAGGTGAAAGAGTTGGATGCACCTCCTCTGTTTGGACACACAGAGAGATATAACCTCAGTCATTGGACAGCCTGTCACAACTACACATACCTGAGATCGGTAACTCTGTAATCTTGAGCGTTAGACCTCTTTAGAATCGACTTGTGAATTTCATATTTGTGGCCTCATATAGGATACATTTAGGATAAATCAGAAGACAAGAAGTAGGTTAACCCTCCTAAAGAACTGCGTAGACTAGCATGATAATTGTTAGTACGCATAGGCTTTTACAACAGTCTGCATTTAGGTTAGCTTTTTTAAGAAAGTAACATATTATTTTCATAACAAAGTACAACAATCTGGTTTTCATTCACTGACCATCTCTCCACCCAAACTGACATCCCAGATACAATTGCAACTCGCAGTCCGTTCTTCCTCACCACGTGTTTCATGTTTGAAGGATGAAAAGGAAAGACTTACTCATAGAGCTGAACCCTTCTGGAGGAGCCGCCAATTCTGCAGCTACGCAAGAATTTCCCAGCATTTTATAGAACCAAAAGGTTCATTACCGTGTTCACAAGGGCCCTTCAGTGTCCCTATCCTGAGCCAGATCTATCCAATCCATACCATTCCATCTCTCTTAAGATTCAGTCTAATATTGTCCACCCACCTACACCTTGGTCTTCCCTGTGGTCTCTTTCCTTCTGGCTTTCCCAGCAATATCCTATACGCATTCCTCGTCTCCCCCATTCGTGCTACATGACATGCCCACCTCATCTTCCTTGACTTGATCATTCTAATTATACTTGGGTAAGATTTCCTAAGCGTTTTATATATTACAAACAACGCAAGTTTCGACATTGATTTCGAGTTTTGTACATGTAGGTGATGTGATAAAAAAGCACGTAAGTATATGAATATCAACCCTTGCAATGAGATGTTTGGAAATGCTGTGTACCCCACTATTATTCAAGAAAGAAAAGGATGGTGGGGGAACGAGTAAAGACAGTACGCATCGATAACAATCGATAATCGTTAGTTGATCGAGTCATCGAATATTCGCCTGGAGTGCCAGGCAAAGTTCAATTTAATTTACCTTTCCGCCGATAGATGGCTGACGCTTAGTTATTACCATCCAAAAGTGTGAGGGGAATACGAAGGGGAACAGAGCGGTAAAACTGTTACAGGCTGAACAGTGCCTTTCGAAACTTTGGAGTTAATATTTCCTCGCATCTCTTCGTGAACGATCGTTCAGTTATCATCGTTTGCTGGATCTAAACAGCGGCAGTTTGAAGTTGCGTCTGACAGTTCTGAATGTTGTGAAGTTAGGTTAGGCCATAAGTAGTTCTCACATTTAATGTTTATGTTTTACAAATCTCAGTGGTCAGAGTGAGAGCGAAGATATCGGGATCAGTGTAAAGGAATGACCACGAATCACCAGTACAAGGTCGGTCAAATACACGGGAGTGTGAGAAGGAAGTAAAGCCGCCTATAATCGGAAAGAGAGAAGGATTCGACATCTGCTGCGTCCACTTGAACAGGTAACGGAAATCAGCATCTGCTGGTAATTAGTGCTTTAGCAGTGCAGTAGACATTAAGACACATGAAACAATAATTATGTAATATCTGACGTTCTTATGGGGGTAACTATGAAGAATACTGTTGTATGGGATATGACACTATATAGCCTGTTTGATGTTTACTAACGATACTGAAGAGACTGCTGCTTCCATCTTCAGGGTAGAAGAGTGAACCGTACGGGAGAAAGGTACCACTATTCCCATTTGTTCGCTCTTAACCACGGATTTTATCCTCTTTTCCTCACATCACTGACGGTTTTATCTCTCTCTGCTTGCTCTTCTAACCTGAAGATGGAAGTAGCAAAACACAAGCAAGTCTGAGTCTGTTTCATAGTCTGGATGTGCCGAGTTCGAATTTTAGCTTTATGACTGTGGATTTTCGTGGTTTACTCAGCTGTTAGTGCAATAAAATAGGCCACGACAGCTTTATCGAAGGTCCATAACCTCCTCCAGGAACAATAGCGTTAAATAATCTAACAGGCATATCAGTGTGTGTGTGATATAAGCATGCTTACTTAACAGTGAATTTTAGCTGTAATTATCTAGACCTGTATATAGATGGTATTTTGTTCTAATCTCTGACGAATCACGGATTATCTTGACCTGAGTTCCTGGTTTTCCTCAGTCTCTCCAGGCGAATGTTATGATAGTAAGTAACTTCAAACAAGGCACGATGTGTCCTTCCGAACTCTTACCTACCGTCAACTGGGGTAACTTTTTGTCGGCATGGTTGAGTTTGTGTCCAGTCGCCTTTATCAAAACGCGACGTTATTTTATCGCCCATACTATTTACTAGAACACAAACAAGTTTTAGCAAACTTTTGAAACTTGTTTGTGTTCTAATTAGCAGTACAACTGATAAAATGACGTCACGTGATGATAAAAGTGACGCCGCAGAGAGCCACCCATGTCACACGAAGTGGCCCCCAGTTGACGGTACTCAGCATTCACGGTTCAATTTCCAATCCATCTGAGGACATAACAGCGTCGACAGTTAAAGCATTATCGTTATATGCATTAAACTTTTAAAGCACAATGGTTACTCTACGTATCATATGCTTTAACACTAAAAATATCTGCATATTTCTCACACAGGGTATTTAAGGGTTTCGTATGATAAAAGGCAAAACCATCCCTGGACTTAATGAATTAAGCCCCATGTCATGGAGGCGTATGGGGAAGTGGATGTATAGCTACACCTTTCTTTACCTCGGCTCTAGATCGGGGTGAGTGGTCAGTTTGAAGCCCCCTGCCACTTAACTTTGGGGAAACATACACCTATGCCCTTTCGTAAGAGACTGGGTGTGAGCATGAGTGCCTGTCTGGACGTTATGGAGAAGGAAAAATCTACTTCCCTTACTGAAAACAGAGCTCCGTCACCGACTCAGCGGGCGTCTAACCCTTAGTCAATTTTCTGTACCGTCAGTATAATCAGCAGTTATTTCCAATACAGTAATGGAGACTAGGAACTAAGCTTTTTTTATACTAGATGTACCTTTCGCTTCAGAGGACTAAGAAAGAAAAATGAGTAGGAAATGGCCGTGAAAAACTCGTAAGCGAAGTGAGGGCCGACAGACAGGAGATACTGCAAGGAACCTACGCCAAATGACCACGAAATGCCATTTTATGTGGAACTTCACACAATATGAGAGCCGGGATAGTGCAGTCGGTGTAGCGAGTGGTCAGCTTCACCCACTGGCCGCTTAACCCCCAGGGAAAGAGCTCCCGGTACTCATTAGATAGGAACCGGTCTGGACGACGTGAAGAAGAGAATAGTCTCTTGCCCCTGCCGGGAATCGAACCCTATCGCTATAGCGACTCATATTTGGGGCTCTCGTCAAGACCGTGATGGCGGAAGGGAAGATGCTTGCTCTGTGTCGCCGGGAAATAACTTCGCGCATGGAACAGAGGCTTCTTGCTTCTTCAGTGGAAATCTCCGTCCCACAGTAATAAATTCAACCCCTCGCGTGACGGAGATAACAAAGAGTGTATAGTTGCAATGTTATCTGTTAGTGACATTTTTGTAGATACCGTGAGCCAGGCTTCATCTCGTGGTCCGGCTGTAGTTACAGGCACTCGTACCACTCATGGCACGTCAAGTACACGTATTTCCTAAAGGTAGACCGTTATTTTCCAAACAAGAAGGAAAGAGGATCCCTGGACTTAGGTAGGGGATAATATTAAAATGTATCTCAGAAAATTAGGATAGGGTAGTAAGACTGGATATTCATTTGGCCCGGGTAGGGACAATTGCAGGACTCTTATGAACACGGTAATGAACATTTGGCTTCCAGGAAATGTTGGGAAATTCTTGAGTAACTGGCGGCTTGTGACGAAGGACTCAGCTCTCTGGAGTTAGGCAGTTCTATTCACAGCAAAGGCCTTGCACCTCTCTAATCTCCAAAGCAGGGAGCACAGAGTCAGGTTGTGGCTTCCGGACTGTGACACCGTGTAGTATAACGAAGTTTAGGAGGAACCTGCTGCCTCCATCTTCAGGGGTCGTATGGTTAGTGTGAGTGTGCAGTTAGGCTGTTGGAGCAGGTCACGAGAATCAGTAAATCACTCAATGTGGATATGTTACTGTGAAATTAATAATTGATAATTATAAGCAGAGTAAAAAAAAATGTAAAGCTATCCCTGTAAGAGGCCGTGAAGGCCCATAGGGTTGTGAGACGTTGAGGGCCCCACATTATCTAGACAATCGGCTCAAAGATGACGGTAAGGTTGTCAGCCTTACGCACCGGCCGCGCTTTACTCCCCAGGAAAATTATTTAATTAATTCCTGGTACTCATTTCTGTTAGAGGCTGAGTCGACCCCAGGGCCATAGTGCGGCTGGAAGGATCAGGTCAATTGACAAAGATCCAATGACCTCATCGGGACTTGAACCCGCGACCTTTTGGCTTGTAGCATAGTGCAACCAACTACGCCACCGCAATAAAGGTAAAGTTGTCCCTGTGCTCAACGGATTTAAGCACTGCGCCATGAAGGTGTATGGGGGAGTGGATGTTTATATCCACATTTTCTTGACCTCGGCACTAGTTGGAGGTGAGTGGTCAGCTTCACGCCCCGACCGCGTTACTCCCGGGGATAGAGCCCCCGATACCCATTGGATAGGAGGTTGGGTGGATTCCAGAGCTGGTCTGGACGATTCGGAGAAGAGAAAATTCTTGACCCTACCGGGACTCGAACTCCGACCCCTCAGTCGTCCGGCCCGTAGCCATTCGCTATACCGACTACGCTACCCCGGCGTATGGTAATTATACTGTAACGCGGATGGCCGGAGCGTTGCTAGGTAGCGGACCGATAGGCACCCCGCGATGAACGCTCGCAACAATGGAACAACGAGGTTATTCAAGCTGCTTCTAGGCAACGGCTCGGTAAACAAATTTCCGAGCAGGAACAATGGCGTCACGCTGCAACAGTACTAGCCATCACGGGTACTTGTTTTCTGTGTTGTCCGTGCGGCGCCTATATAACGCTGCTACGAGACTTCTGTACTTAAAACGGAGTGTTTAAACTGCCTATGAGTATGTGTATTATAGCTATATTCTTGGAACAAAGTTGCATCATCGTTAAGTCAGCGACGCAGATCGCTACGTCATCATTGGAAAGTTACTAGATTCTTTTTTCGACACACTTCCGGTATTCATACGCAGGTGGGAAATTCAAGCATACACAGAACTTTTCTTCCGTAAGGTTCCATACACATGGTGTGGCGTACTCTGGTCCGCATAGTGACTTATGTACTACCTGCCTGAACGTTAAACAATCAGTTATTCTTAATGTATGTAATGTAATGTATGTTTCCTGTGAGGTACGAACGGAGTTCTTAAATATGAGCTAAGTGTATCAAAATTACTTTCAGTCATACACAGTACAACCACATGTTCACCTTTCCTCTGCTCAGTTCAAAGTCCACATCTTCATCCTTTCCATTTTCATTTTCTAAAGCTGTACGCTACATCAAACGTCCTTCTACCAGAAAAGCAAATGGGCACTGCCTGGGAACCTTCCAAATTTTCTCTCTCACTACTCACTAGGCTGAGTGAACCCCAGGGCCATAGTGCGGCTGGAAGGATTAGGTCAATTGAAGAAATCCAATTACCTCATCGGGACTTGAACCCGCGACCCTCCGGCTTGTAGCATAGCGTACCCCAAGCATAGATACAACGTTACCTTTTTACGCATAGGTCACCAAAGCGGTCCTCTCCTTCAGGGTAACTACCAGAACCGTGTATGAATGTCTCATCTCTCCTGCGCCTGGTGATGGAATTTCCAAATAAATACCTTTAGGATAGTTTTCGTGTGTCCACGAAGACTTGTGAGACTGAAGTTTTGTGTGGGCTGCAACACACAGGTATATCCATGCATGGCACTGGAAGGGGCACTTCGCAAGGAAACAGCGGACAGAAAAAGAAGAAATCTTATATATCAGCGCTCTGGTCAGTGATTTAATTTGCAGGGGGGGGGCAGTGTTGGAGGTGCAACTTTTTGTCATGGTTATAGACTGTTGTATGCTAAGCCGCACCTTCACTTCTAGACTGTCCCTGCAAATGAAGTCATGAAACGTAATTGAAAGACGTAAAGATGTATTTCCCTTGCGACGAGCTGATCACCCGCCCAAGGGGAAAGAAAAGATGTATTTCTCTCTTTCTTCAGTCTGTCCAATCAAATGCTGGAAGAGTACATCAAAGTAAGATACTACCGCCTCCTTCCACATCCCATCCAATTCATTATTCACTGCACATCCTTCCATTCGACGCTGTACAGTCTGAGTGTCTACTGACATCGGTAAAGTAAACCATGGGGTATAACTCCGTGTATTTCAGAGTTTCGGGGGAACATATCGTCTCCATCTTCAGAGTCGAGGAGTAAGAAGTAGGAATCCAGCAGAAGTTGGCGGCAATTCTATTGGATTACTCTTCAGTCCTGAAGATGGAGGCGATATTCTCTTCCGAAACGTCGGGTCTCCGAATTACACGGCATTATAACTTAGAAGACGTCACTCTTCATAGTCCCCGCAGTGAGGAAAACATACCCAACGTAAATAAATACGTGCTTTATCTCTCTCTGTTTCGTCTTCTCCTCTAGTTTCTTTCGCTCTTCTTTCATTTTATTTATTTGCTTCATTTCCTGTACTTTATATTTCTTTTCTTCTATTGTCTTCCTTTCTTTTTACTTTCCTTGATTCTTTTCACGTCTTTAGTTTGCTTTTTTTCACTTCTCACTTCCCTGTTTTCTGCCCCCCTTTTAGTCTACTCTCTTTTCCTCAATCGCACTTCATTTTTTCCCTTTTACGTTCTCTTCCACGCAGTCTTTCTTTCTTGTTGTTTCGGGTCTTTTCTTACTTTACATTTTTATTCTTTCATTTTTTCCTTTTCTCTTCCCTTGCTTTATTTTAATCCTTGTACTCCCTCTTAAATAAAAGTAAAGCTATCCCTGTAATAGGCCGTGGACGCCCATATGGTTGTGAGACGTCGAGGCTCCCACATTTTCTAGAGTGTCGGCTCACAGATGACCGTAAGGTTGTCAGCCTTAAGCGCCCGTCGTCCTTTACCCCCAGGAAAATTCCTGGTACTCATTTTTGTTACAGGTTGAGTCGACCCCAGGGCCATACTGCAGCTGGAATGATTAGGTCAATTAAAAAAATCCACCTCGCCGGAATTCGATCCCATGACCTTCCGACTTGTAGCATAGTGCCTCAGACCTCTTACCTTTTCATTTTTTGTTTGCATTTCTTTTTCTTATTTTACTTCTCTTCATTGTTTGCTCTTTTCGTTCTTTTTTTACTTTTTCTTTCAGATATTCTATGTAATTGTATTTTATTTTGTCTTTCTTTCTTTTTTCAGTTTTACGTTCTATTCCTGGCTACCTTTTGTACTTTCGTTTTGTGTATCTTACTTCTTACTTCCTTGTACTTTCCTTTCCAATCATACGTGTTGCAACATGTAGATACAGTTTCACCAGAAATCCATCACGAACGCTTATCATCTGTCTAAAACATCTTTGAGGGTGCTTTATGTCTTGAGCAGACAAGCTTTTGGAACAACAGCCCTGCTTGTTCAACGAAATCTGCGGTATGCCGATTTTCGTTCGCATCGGGCGTTGAAAACTGAATCTAGTATACTTTGTAATGAAGTCGTAACGATCTACGTCATTACCTGATGATGACGTACGACCAGAGATGTTTCAGGCGCGGCATACCTACTTTGAGAACTGCTCCTGACCTGCATGCGCGAGGGCCCACCATTCTTAGACTGTGGGCATGAGAATTTGTCGGCCCTGCTGCCGCGATCCTGGGAAAGTGCCCGACCTCGGGCACTAACCGCGAATTTCCTCAGGAACACGGCAATTGACACTCTCAATTACGACAACAAATTGCTGAATTGCAACTGTCCCCTGTTTCCCAGGGTGGGGCTCTGTAACGGGCAGATTAGCCAATGCAGACAGTACGGAGAGCAAGACAGGATAGAGCCTACGTCACAGTGCAATACGCAGCATTCCCTGCGGCGTTCTTTGCGGTTTAGCAAATTTGCTTGTTGATTGATGGCAGAATTTAGTTTAAAGTGACCCATATAGGATTCCGGACACACTGTGAAACGGTTTGTGGGACTTCAGCTTCTTTCATAGCTCTATGTGAAGCAGACTTTGCAATCCGGTCAGAATTGCTGAAAAACAAGCTTTCCCTGTGCTTAATTAGTTATTTTTTATTGCTAGTGGGGTGGGACTAAGTCCCTTATACTGCGACCACTTCTGGCCTATTGTACCAGCCCCAGATGATAGGTGAGGGTGATTGTGGAGCAATTGGTGGAATGAAGATTGGCAGGGGAAACCGAAGTACTCGGAGAAAACCTGCCCCAGCGCTACTTTGTCCACCACAAATCCCACATGACCAGACCCGGGTTCGAACCCGGGCCGTCGCGATGGGAAGCCAGCGACTAACCGCTTGAGAGCTTAATTAGTTAAGTACCACACCATGAAGGGAGCTGGAATAGCTCAGTCGGTATAGCAACGGGCTAACGACTCGACGACCGAGGTTCGAATGCCGGCGTGGGCAAGGGAATCTTCTCTATCTTACTGCCCCCAGACCGGCTCTGGGACCGATCCAGTTTCCTGTCCAGTGGTTAACTGGGCTCTTTCTCCCTGAGCAAAGCGCCCGGGGTGGAAGCTGTCCATATACCTTCATCTACTGCAAAGGTGGAGCTACACCTCCATTCCACTATACGTATTCATGGTGGTGTGCTTAATTGGTTGAGCACAGGAACAATTTACTTTTACAACGCCATGAAAACGTATGGGGCATTGGAAGTACGATATAGCTCCGCCCTTCTTGACCTCTATACTGAATGGAGGCGATTGGTCAGTTTGGCCCCCCTACACCTTTATGACCCCGGAAACAGCCCCCCCCCCAGTTCTCTTTCTATAGGGGACTGCGTGAGCCCCAAAGACGGTCTGGACACTGGAGCTGAAAAATCTCTTGCCCCTATAGGGCGTCTAACCCCCGATTCCTCGTTCGTCAACCCCGTAGCCCTGTCGATATGTCGACTGAGCTAACCCGGCTCCTTGTAATCGATCTATGTGACAAAAAATTAAAATGGGTACAAATCGTTATGCAGTGACCTTTCATATCCAGTTTCACAAATATTCGAATAACGGTTGACGAGATACGTGAAAAAGTTCGTTCAATATGGCGGAAACTCAAAATGGCCGACTAACGATACACGAGAAGATTGTTGTCATCAGATATGTAACGAAGTGTAGTCCACTAAAAGTTCACCTTCAGTGTCGTAGAGTAATCCAAGCAAGTAGCCAACAAGAAGTATGTACCGTGATAAGAACCCTAAATCCAACAACATTGTATAGACATATAAATCTCTCTTATGGCAATTCACCAGAATCTGATTAACGGTTTATGCCATACAATGAAGGCTCATGACCTTTTCGAAGTCTCGAATATCGAATTTACAGAACATTTTCCCTGGTGACAGACAGACTGAGCGAAATGACATTCAAATAATTTTTGTCGGTGCTTTGAAATCATTCGAAACGTAATCCTTTAAAAGACTGGATTTCTTCTAATTAATATAAAAGAATTCAGTTCGTACCTCACAGGAAACACATTACGTCGCCGCTACAAAGACTGGTTAATGTTGTGTAGGGAAGCAATTGCTGTCTATTATATTTTGCGAGCAGAATACAGAGTTGTAGTGTGTTGAAGCATGTGGTATATATTGTGATATGTAGACCCATTGCCAAGCAATAGCTGTATAAGCAGGCGACAGTACAACAGCCGTTGCGAGGGAGCAGCTCTGTGGACACGTTTCCCCGGCAACGAGAGAACACGCAATGACGGTAGAGACATTTTCTATGCGCTCCGTGCCGGGGCTATATAACGAGGCTATTAGTTCGGTTTAGTGAAGAAGAGGATTGAGCGCGAGCAGAGTCACACCCCAGTAGAGAGGGAGGGAGTGGCCAGTAGTAGTCAGAACCCTTCTCTCGTCGAAGGCGAGGTTCCACTGCAAAACATAAAATTCTGGAGACAACAAAAATATGGTCATGGGCCCTGACGGGGCCCGAAACCACGAACGACTGTGCTGTCTAGGTCCAACTCAATTTACTGTACTATACTGGACTAGACTGGACTATTGGGGTCAGCGGACGCGCGTGGAGGCGAGTTCGAATACCTCCACCGTAGCCCTGAGAGTCGCAGGACACGACGAAAAGGGAACTCAGTGGCTGGGAGTATAACTGGGCCACTCTCTTCCTGGGGGATAAATACGGGGATCGGACCCTCCAGACTGGCGGAGTCTCGCATTTGAGATAGTAAAATATGGTCATGAGTCCCGCTGTACTCAGACCCGAGAATGACTGCGCTGGCGAGGCCCAGCAGAAAATATAAACGAGAGACCTGTCGTTCCGTCACAGAGGACTCCCCACATCAACAAACCCGCAACTGTCTGACAGTAATAAAAATCTGTTCTTGGGCCCCAGATATGGGCTTCACACCGACACAGACTGGCCTACTGACCGTCGGTCATAACGTAACTTTGACTTTGTGTAGTTGAGTCGGCCAAGTGCTGCAGCTGTGAGAAATGAGAAGCTCGTAACTGAAGCCAGGAACAGTTCGGGAACCCAGAGGAAGGGAAACGTGCGCCGTTGAAGCCGCTACCAAGCAACGGCTAATGAAGACTGAGAAGACTTTATATGTGCTGTTGTTACAGTGATCTTTAGAGTGTGTAACTCAGTGAGACTGTCGTAGTTATTTGTAATTATGTTCTATAAGTGTCCAGTAAATTATACACGTATTACCAATTCAAACCCTATCGTCACTCGATCACGTGACAATATGGAACCCACTGGGCGTTGAAATGTTAACTAGAGATGAGTGTGGAATAAAGTGTATATGGGAGAGGCCCTGCTCTCGTGTTAAACGAGATGCATCAGCAGGAATCAGCCGTAAAGATGCAATATCGCACACGGAACGGAGAAGCCACCCTGAGCCACTTCATTGCCACTGTGAAGTAGAGGGGATGCAGAAAGGGTTGTTAGGAAAGGTTAATGTTTCTCGCAACGCGATATCGCCATGGATCCGCCATTTCTGTAGATCATGATGCTATTATCAAAAAACAGAGCCTGCGCTCGAATGGTGCGTACAGGCTGTGCTTTTTGACTTGGCCTCTGGATTGCGCATGAGCAGAAGTATAGCAAGAAGTAGCGGAACAGTGGCTGCAGCTGCAATGTGGGAGGGAGATAGTGTGACGCACTGTTCTAAGCCATACATACCCTAAAACCCTTATGTTAGTCAGTAGACTCAACCAAATTCACTGTGTATTATGTTGATAACGGTCGGGTCAAGAAACTCTGACAGTATTTTTATATGGTCTTGCCACAGTTTTCTCCTACATGCTAGATTCTCTTCGTGAAGCCTCGGGTTCAATCCGTGGTTATATCACTTGATATTCGTGGTGGACGAAGTTGTATTGGAGCAGGTTATTCTCCGCGTTTCTTCGTGTTTTCCTTCTGTTAATCCATTCCACAATTGCTCCATACTGATGTGATGTGGGGTAGCCCTAACCAGGCAGCACATTAACAGATCCTCGGTCTTTAAGTTGTGGGCTTCATATCTGACGCTACACTTGGCTGTTTGCAGTATGAAGATGTTGAAGTTTCGATAAATAATAATGAACTTAAAAATATAACATTCACTAAATATTGTTCAGATGGTCGAATCACTAAGGAAATTGTCCTGAACTGGGTTTGACATGTGACACACATAAGAGAGGCTATGAGTTCCTTCAAAATTTTAGTTAGGAAATATAAAGGTCAGGAGTAACTTTAAAAAATTAATAATATATTCAAGGACAATATTAAAATATGTATTATATGTGAATTCAGTGGTTAACGACTTGGCTAAATACGATATATGATATAAACTCCGTCCTAAGTGCAACAATATATTGTAGGTCTTTCGTCTTGCTTTCTTCTACACTACATGTTTCGGCCGCAAATGGCCTTCATCAGGTGTATACACTCACGTAGCTGTTACACTGCACCCAGTTTAAAATTAAAAACATACAGGTCTTCCCAATTGTTCCCTTCGTCGCTGCTAACAGGATCTACTTCGCTACGTCAGTTTTGACCTTCATGAACTGGCACTTTTAAAATCTTCAGTTCCAGTTTTAAAAATTATTTAAAAAAATTTTTTCCCCCCAAATTTTAAATTTAAAATTTAAAATTCTCAGGGTTACTCGCCCCACGTCTGTAGTGCTGCAGCGGCTACTTCTTGTTTTCAGCACTGTACAGGTGTTATTCTGTGCAGGCTCCCTGTGTGCGTGCCGCTGCTTATCTTTACTACGTGTGCGGTGCAGTGTAACAGCTACGTGAGTGTATACACCTGATGATGGCCGTTTGCGGCCGAAACATGTAGTGTAGAAGAAAGCAAGACGAAAGACCTACAATATATTGTTGCACTTAGGACGGAGTTTATATCATATATCGTATAGAGTGCAACAGGATGCTTAAATATAATATTGGCTAAATATATCAGAATTGCTTACTCTCTGGCCAGTTAAAATCTCGCATACTTAGAGAAAGGTGATCTGATAATGTGCTGCGTGATTAAGGCTGTCGCACAAATTAAGGGACAGTGGTGGATGAGTATGGAGCAATGGTGGAATGATGATTAGGAGAGGAAAATCGAAGGAATTCGGAGAATAACCTGCTGGAATGTCGCCTCATCTATCATGAATCTCGCAAGAAGTCCCCTGGGACTGAACTTGAGGTCCCGGGGTGAGAATCCAGTGCCTAACCACGGCATGATCCACTCTGAATTATTACTATTAGTGTTCTAATTAATTATTTTTTTCCAGTTTATTCTTTGAGCTATCTCTTCCGTTTCTTGATAACGGAGGTGGGATATTGGGAGTCACCGTTTCCTGTGTATGAGCTGGCGGTTTTGTTCCTGTAATAGCGTCCCTTACATGTAAATATTTTCCTTATTTTCCTATACGTACAAGGACTGATATTTACCATTGTCTCTACATAGATTCGGGTTACCATAGCAAGGGATTGTCGGCCCTTAACATGTTGCATGAATGTAGGTTATGTAGTATTCCACGAACAAGAGAGCAGTTTATTTCAGTGTATCGTGTCTATTATGTCATTATTGATAATATGTTAATGTGGATATGTGAAGTGCAGAATACTACATAAAGGCGACGATTTACAATTGAGTATTTATGCGTGTTATTCGTGAAAGATGGTGTTAAACGTCGGTCTTGACGCATCGTTCGGTAATATATGGGGTTGGAAAGGTAAGGAAAGCGAGGGAAGTTGGTAGAACGAAGCTTACATAACTAGGGACGAGACTTCCGGTGAAATTTCGTTGGGTGTTTCAGTGGCGTCTCTTGAAGTTCTGGTTCCGTGACCAGGAGCTGCTTGACGTCCGGATTTCGCTTCAGTGCGGTGCTCTGCTCGCTGTGGTTGGGCCGTACTCGGGTGCCATAAGCAGGGGCAGCGTTGTGCAGTTCCTGGGAGCGAATCTGGGGCGGAGTGTCGCCGACATTCTGCAGTGTAGCGTTGTCAGAAGTGCAACTTCCTGGCAGCAACGTAACAGGCCTGTTAGAAAGTCTCCCCGTCCTGTTGACTGCACAGCCGTCTTCGCACTAGGGGAGGAGATAGATAGATAGATAGATAGATAGATAGATAGATAGATAGATAGATAGATAGATAGACAGACAGACAGACAGACAGACAGATAGATAGATGGCAGTGCCATAGCTCAGGCGGTTAGTAGCTGGGTTCCCAACGCGGCGGCCCAGGTTCGAGCCCGGGTCAGGTCACGTGCGATTTGTGGTGGATAAATTGGCACTGGAGCAGGTTTTCTCCGAGTACTTCTGTTTCCCCTGTCAATCTTTATTCCACCAATTGCTCCACAATCATCATCATCTATCATCTGGGGCTGGTACAGTAAGCCAATAGTGGCCGCAATACCAAGTGGACTCAGTCTAACCCCACTAATAAAAAACACAAACTCCGTGGCTTGAGTTCTCAAGCGAACTATTCCGACCTAGCGACCGCCGCTTGTCGGTGAAGTTAGTGCCAACTTTAACGGATAGAGGGTGTCGCGTGGTCAGCGCAACGGATCCCCAGGGCCGTTAATCTCGGTTTTATAGACCGGAGCCGCTACTTTTCCATTCAAGTAGCGCCTCAATTAACCTCACGAGGCTGAGTGGAACCCGTTCCAGATCCACTGTTTCTCAGAAAATCGAACCCGGACCTCTGACCACTCTGGCCACTAGACCATTAATAATAATAATAATAGATAGATACATAGATAGGTAGATAGATTCAGTTCAGTTATTCAGTACAGAGGGGGTGGGTTTCCCCATGCACCGCGACTAATAGTCTATTGTACGTCCCCCTTTAATTTCTACTGTCTCCATACCCTACCGATACTGGTTCCCGCTATCTCCCCTTTCTGCCAGCGAGGTCGGCCCTCTGCTGACATTGGTACCCAATAACTTCCCCATCTACCGGAGGCATTGGAAACTACTTGGGCGGGAAACATTTTACCTAATTTTGCTCAGAGGTCTCCTAGAGACACGGGACCCACGGCTTAAAGTCCCTCCCGGAGGACTTGTTCCCTGAATTTTTCCGCCCTTAAAAATTCCACGACCTCCGCCGGGTTTGAACCCGCGTACCTTGAGTCATGAGGTGGGAACGTTACCCCTAGACTAGATTTTTTCTCCAATACTAATTTTATTAAAAGCAAGATCAAAGAAGAATGAAGAGTCACTGCAGAAATCAGAACCTGCGACTGCCACGGAAAGCAACCAAGCGCCAGTCGGAGGGAATGTAATATGTGGCTGTCTGGTGGCTGATCTTTCTCTTTCCCAGGACGTGACCATTCAATCAGGAGCCTCTAATGGAACCCATGTCGTTTGCCCAGGAGGTACATGTACAGACAGACGGATGGGTAGATCTGTAGTCAATGTTTCTCAACCACCGGGCCCTCGTCTTATCGAAAAAAGAATTTAGCCGGCCGCAGTCTGAGAAAGGTTGAGAACCACTGCTGTAGATGAATAGGTAGGTAGGTGGACACACAGACTGACAGACACCGGCTGTCCTGACTGAGGTTTTAACTGGTTTTCCCCGTTCCCTCCACGCAAATACCGGGAAAGTACCTGTACAAGGACACAGCTGTTTTCTTTCGAATCCAAATCCTTTTAAATTTGTCATTCGTTAATTATCCCACTGTTCGGCGCTGCAAAGACAGTGAAGGGGGGGGGAAGAGAAAGTGGGGCGGAGGTAGTGACAGACGCTACATTTAAGGAGCGGGGGACAAAAACAATTTTTCTGCACTTTTGAAGGTTCGCAGGCATTTGCCCGTTCGTTCTTCTGGTAGAGGTACGTTTGACATAGGCTTAAAATGTAAAGTTCGAGGGTTTAAACTTTGACATGAGTAGGAGAGAGAAGTCGAGTCGGGGTTTTACTGCGCATGTTCGGAATTAGTTTTGATATGAACGTTTAAAGGGCTGCATTTTAGTGAAATTGATCTAACATTGGGAGGGCTACATAAGAGGGCTTCGTGTGAAGCATGCAGTACAACGTACTGAGTACCAACTCTTCATTTGCTCTAGGACCGAGGTTTCTGAGATACAGCTGTTTCACTGTACATTGATGTTGGCAGTGGAATTTTCGAAAATGTATTACACTAGGTAAACTGTACCAACTTTGTCACTTGAACAATAAATACTGGTATTAGAAACAGTACGTAATATCTCTTTCTTATCAAGAATTTTGGAACTGTACTGTGAACCAGTTAAGGGCTCTCGTGAACACGGTAATGAATCTTCCTGTTCCAAAAAATGTTGGGCAATTCTTGAGTGGCTGCGTAACTGGCAGCTTCTCAAGAAGGACTCAGTTCCATGGAATTAGTTTACTGTAAGTAAAGTAAGTAAAGGGTCCCACATTATCTAGACAATCGGCTCAAAGATGGCGGTAAGGTTGTCAGCCTTACGCGCCGGCCGCGCTTTACTCCCCAGGAAAATTATTTAATTAATTCCTGGTACTCATTTCTGTTAGAGGCTGAGTCGACCCCTAAACTGATCCACAGAAGGAAAACGAATGGAGCTGGTAACTCTTCCCTTTGTTCGAACTGGTTCTGTTAGGGCTTCTTTGCCGGTCCCTATGTCTGAACCAGACTTCCCACACGCGTCTAGCTCTCTTTGCTTATTGCTTCTTGTTGGATCCTCTCTTTGCTTATTGCTTCTTGTTGGTTGCTCTCTTTGCTTACTGCTTCTTGTTGGTTGCTCTCTTGGCTTATTGCTTCTTGTTGGGTGCTCTCTTTGCTTATTGCTTCTCGTTGGATGCTCTCTTTGCTTATTGCTTCTTGTTGGTTGCACACTTTGCTTATTCTTCGACCCAGAAAATTGGATTATTATGTTCCTCCGAAACGTCAGTGAACTACACTGACTACACGGCGTCACATCCAGGAAGGTAATTCCGTTTAAGTGGAGGCGACAGTCAGACAGAGAATGAGAGAGAGCTGGCACAAGGACTCGCGTCACTTGACGTCACATGTGACTTACCTTTATTTCTGTGCTGGTGAGACACGTGCTGTTAGCAGAGTCACCGTGGTTTGCATAAATGTGCTCACTTGCCACAGGTTCAAGACCCCCACTAGACACCGTTACGACAAAACACGGCCACTTTCCCTCGAACTCGCCACTCAAAATGGAAGGACTGCCTCGTACTGTTTTTCCCGGGGTTCATTGACCCGCGACAAATGTTTTGTCCAGTCAGTGCGGCCCCCAGTGGATCGGGCCACATGGCGGATCATTTATTGAACAGGCGAACCTTACAAAAAATGAATATATCCCTGTACTTAATTAATTAAGCACTGAGACGTGGAGATATATGGGGGGGGGGGGGTATAGCTCCACAATTCTTTACTTCGGCACTAGTTGGAGGAAAGCTGTCAGCTTCATGCGCCGGCCACTTTATCCCCTGGAAAGAGCCCACAGTACCCATGGATAGGGGGCTGGATGGGCCCCAGAGCCAGTCTGGGTATCAGCTGACGAACGGCACGTCCTGAAAAGGCTTTTTTATCTGAGGAAGAAAAACACGATATACTTTATTTCATCCTTTGAAAGTGACATTCCTAATCTAGAGCAACTCCACAATTAAGCTTACTTTAAGTGAAGTTTGTAATGATGATGACGGTAATTCAGTTCAATTCGTGTTTATTTACGTGCAAACTTAACAGCACAGAGGCCAATTACAAAGCTAGCACGAATAGAGAGAAATACACAAAAATATTTCAAAAAACAAAATACAAAATATGATAGTCTATATTAATTACACAGTTCGCATGAATAAAGACACAGAAACAAACACAGACAAAGCCACAATGTGAGAATTTTAGTTTCAAATAGAGCAGCATATAATAATAATAATAACAATAATAATTCAATTCNACGAAATTAATACAAATAATGATAATAAAAATAAATAGACTTTAAAGGATTCTGACGATGGTGTACAGAACTATAAGGTTTATTTTGGACTTTATCCATCGTCCGGTATATATAAGACAAAAACCACAACGTTAATAATAATAATAATAATAATGAAATTCTAAATTTTATATTGTAGAGGAATTTTTTGCCGATCACAATGGCCGCGCGGTCTAAGGCATGATCAGGTTTCGCCCGCTCGAGCACTGGGTTCGTGGATTCGAATCCCACTCGAAGTAAGAATTCCTGTGTTTGTGTTCTGTGTATAGGTAGAGGCTTTGCGACGGGTTATTCCCCGTCCAAGGAGTCCTCCTGTCTGTGTATAGGATTAAGAAACTGAAAAGCGACTAAGGCCCAAGAGAGGGCTGTCGAGACATAGAGGAATTGTCTTCCTGAACTCTTATTTTCACTTCGTGGAACCCCGGAGTTCAGCGAACATTTGGGAAAAACTGAGTCAGCTGTTTCTTCTTGGCCTCTGACTGGAGTTCTACGAGCCTGGTGTTTCGAGTGCCAGTGTCCTCGTCTGTAATTAACATGCGTTTAATTAACTGGTCAGATATTCTTCTATTTATGTAACCCGAAGGTTAATAACAGGCTTTACACCCAAATTATAGCGCAAGAATGGAGACAGCAGGTTCCCCCGGAACGTTGATACTGACTTACTTACCCGACTTCACGACAGGTCCCAGAAGATAGCAATTTTAATATCATATCCGTCGAGAACATCAAATCCCACAGAAAATGACCAGATAGCTCAGTCGGTATAGTGACGGGCTACGAATATGATGGCCCGGGGCCCCACCCAACCTCCTATCCAGTGGGTACCAGGGGCTTCTTCTTCGGCGGTAGAGCGGCTGGAGCGTGAAGCTGATCCAGTGCCGAGGTGAAGAATGGCGGAGCTATAACTCTACTCCCCTATACGTCTCCGTGGCGTAGTGCTTAATTAAGCACAGGGACAACTTTACCTTTACTGAGTAACAACAGAATTTTGAGAGAAGACCCCCCCCCCAGTGAGTTTGTCAGTAGGCTTTTTGTTACAGTTTCTTGGGGTGAGATGAGATTGAGTTCACTAATTGTCCTATTGTACCAGCCCCGGATGATAGATAATGATGATGGGTGTGGAGTAGTCAGTTGAATGAGAATTGGCAGGGGAAACCGAAGTACACGGAGAAAACGTGCCTTTGTCCACCACAAATCCCACACGAACCCAGGACGGCCGCGGTGGGAAGCCGGCGACTAACCACCTGAGTTATGGCACGGTCAGAAGTTTGTCAATAAATGTCAATTAGTAGAATTGTTTTGTTGAGTGATGGGCGAGATGCAGAGGCTGTAGGCTGAAGGCTGTAACTGCGCCAAAGCTCGCGATGTGAAAGTCAGCCAGATATGACAGCGACCTCCAGATAACGGTAGTTCAACTAATGGAAGATCAGTGTCGGAGGAGCTAAACACGCCACTGCAGGTCGTGACCTACTTGTGTCTGCAAGGAAATGTCTGTTTCTGGGTGGAATGCCAGTGTATATGTCTGTATCACAAGGTCAGGGCTGGATCGTTTTACCTTTCATCATCATAATTTCTGAACACACCCGGTTGCACTTCTGAAAGCTTTACAGAGTGAACCTAGGGTTAACAGTTATTTTTACTTGAAGTTTGAGCGGGCTAAAAAGACGTCTCCGTCCTTTATTTAAACGTAAGGTGTACATACATCGCTGCTACACTGTTTGGGGAACATGACATGTCTGCCTTATGAGATCATGAATTAGAAATATTTATATATCTCCCACCCTGAAACCGTTGAGCGGATTCAGACGAGATTTGGTATGTGAGGTCTACATTAATTATTATCAGATACATCAAATTTTGGTTCACATCGATTAAAGTTTTTCGAAAATGATCGCCCAAAAGAAATGTAAAAGGGGCACGCGGTAGCGTATTTGTTTGAGGCACTACTTTTTTTTAGGGTGGGACTTAGTCCCTTGGACTGCGGCCACTTCTGGCCTATTGTACCAGCCCCAGATGATAGGTGAGGGTGATTGTGGAGCAATTAGTGGAATGAAGATTGGCAGGGGAAACCAATGTACTCGGTGAAAACCTGCCCCAGCGCCACTTTGTCCACCACAAATCCAGTTGACCAGACCCGGGATCGAACCCGGGCAGCCGCGGTTGGAAGCCAGCGACTAACTGCTTGAGCTATGGCGCGGCCTAGTTGAGGCACTATACTACAAGCTGGAAGGTCGCGGATTCAATTCCCGATATAATTGGATATTTCAATTGGCCTAATCCTTGCAGCCGCACTGTGTCCCTGGGGTCTACTCAGCCTCTAATAGAAATGAGTGCCAGGAATCTTCCTGGGGGTAAAGGGCTGCCCGCCGACGCGTAAGGCTGACAACCTCACCGCTATCTGTGAGCCGATTTTCTAGAAAATGCGGGAGCCTCGACGTCTCACCACTCCATGGGCCTCTATGGCGGTGTAGCAGGATCATTACTGAACTGTTAATCAGAAGGGATTGGGAAGGAAGCGGGAGTTGACTAATCGTGGTACTCCTGCCACCTGGAGAGGCTAAGGAAACCACTATGAAACTCAGGAGATTCGGTGCACCGGTTTAGAATCGAACAGGGTATCCGCATATTACAGATGAGAAGCGTTACCGCTTGAGCCGACGTGCTTGATCAATTACAGTAAACAGGTTAACTTGTCCTCGTGCTTAATTAACTAAGCACTAAGCCATGAAGGCGTATGGGGGAGTGAATGTATAGCCCCACCATTTCTCACCTCGGCACTAGTTTTAGTGGACATCTTCACGACCTGGTCTCTTTACCACCAGGGGAAGAACCCCCGGTTACCATTGGTCAGGAGGCCGGGTGGGCCCCAGGACCAGGACATCATGGATTAGAGTACATCGATTCATCCTACCGAGAATCGAATCTCGGTCGTGCAGCCCGTCGCTATACCGACCGCTGTCCCAGCTCTCTTTGTCCTATATATACACACAAACAAATGAACGTCAAAGCTGTCGAGCTAGTAGATTTTTTCGGTAACGTTGTCGACTTGTACTCGGTAAGTACTCCGTTTGACTCCCGGACAAGATACAGACGTTCGTGGTTTTCCTCAGTCCCTCCAGACAGGTTCTGAGATAATACCGCAATTACACCACGATCATTTCCAAGACGGTTCGAACGCATCATGCAGACGTCATCCTACCGTTCGGCGCCATGTGTTCTACAGACCGTGTCACTGAAGAACAAAAAGGCGGCCACAGATAAAAAAAAACTTCGTGGCTTGAGTCCGCAAGCGAACTATACCGGCCGAGCGACCGCCGCTTGTCGGCGAAGTTAGTGCCAACTTTAGCGGGCAGAGGGTGTCGCGTGGTCAGCGCAACGAATCCCCAAGGCCACTTACAGTAATAGTTTGTATGCTCTTGTGGAGTACGTCTTTCCTTTCAAGTCTGGTCACAGATGTCTCTTAGGTATAGCGCCTTGTGGTCAGTTGAACGTCAAACGTTTCGTCTCCAGCTTCACCGTCGAAGATTAAGGGGAGCAAGAAACCGGATTGAAAGCAGGTGGAAATCGCATGTTCTCTTGAAAGAACGTCACAATAAAGTACTGTTTCTCTATTTAAAGAGCAGTAATTATCCCGTGATTCAGACTGCATCGTCTTGACAGTAAAACTATGCACCGAGTCGAAACACGTGAGCTACTTAATGCGGATGCTACACGTCTCACTGCGCCACAAGATAACATTTCTCTTACACAGAAAGGTGACATTCAAATGGGGAGTCGCGTCCATGCTTTCTCTTTACAGTCTGTTTCAGTGACCTGCTCTCTGTGGGTCTTTCTAGGTTAAGTTTGTTTAACGAAAGGAGCTAGCCTAGCTCAGTCAGTCGCTATAGCAGCAGGTTACGGGCTGGGGCAAGATATTTCTCTGTACTCCATAACGTCCAGACAGGCAGCGAGGCCCACCCAGTCCCTCTGATGGGTACCGGGGGCTCTTTCACTGGGCGTAAAGCTACCGGGACGTGACGCTGACCACTCACTTCCACCTAGTGCCTAGGTTAAGAATAGTGGAGCTATACCTTCACTCTCCTACTGTCTTCTTGGTGTGATGCTTAATAAGTAAGCACAGGCACAATTTTACCATTAACTTTAACGTTGACAGTACTGAGACTATATAGCGTCGGTAATTGGATGATCAAGTGAAGAAGAATGATGGGCAGGGAATGTATAACGAATTATTACAATAGTAATATCTGTAAAAAAAAAGAGGTAAAGCTATTCCCATAACAGGTCGTGAAGGCCCATAGGATTTGAGGCGTCGAGGCTCCCACATTTTCTAGATAATCGGCTCACAGATGGCGGTGAGGTTGTCAGCCTTACGCTCCGGCCGCCATTTAACTCCCCAGGAAAATTCCTGGTGCTCATTTCTGTTAGAGACTGGGTCGACCCCAGGGGCATAGTGCGGCTGGAAGTATTAGGTAAATTGAAAAAAATTCCAGTGACCTCATCTGGAACCAAACTCGCGACTTTACGGCTTGTAGCATAGTGCCTCAATTAACTACGCTACCGAGTGCACCATAATACATCTGTTCCATCTCAGAATTATATTGTCACGTGTTGGATACGCCACGCGACACATAAATTCACGTGGGTCTCGGATTCAGCGAGTCTTTATTGGACATTCACTCTTACACACCGTACAATTGTTACCACCTTAATTGTATTCTGCGGCGGTTTTCTTGCATGGCGAGTAGATCTCAACTGTGGTCCTGTAGCTCTGTGCTCTCGACTTATATAGGCGTTCTGCGGACCGGATACGAGACACCATTCGCCAAGGTCCGACGTCACGTGTTCGGCAATCCGTTGCTTCGGGAACGCTCTCTACAGATTACGGCGGTAACGTGTTTCGTCTCATCCGTTGGTACACGTTACAATATTTATTCATAAGTCTGAGTAATTCATTGATTCATGTAGTTCAGTAACTTACTATGTCAGTTAGAGGTTACTTCGTCCGTTGTTGGAGCAATTCTGTGGTACAGGCTTGGCAGTCTAGACAAGAAGGCAAATCTGCCCACGTAAATGAACTACAAATATTGAGATTTGAAGTTATCACGGCAGTATGTCATGTTGTGTAGTCAAATAAAGCTCTACCAAACAACACGTTGTCACATCCCGGAAGATTGTACTCTTCAGACACTGTGTACAAAGTGTTATCAGGCCTATGCAAGATGTGAGTTAATGACTTTTCTACCTTGAACATGTAGGCAACAAATAACAAGGAAACAGACACACGCGGTAAGATTTCTGACTAGTATTTGGAGGAGCACGATTTGAATCTCAACTGAGGCAACAACTGCACTGACTGAGGTCTTCTATCTTCTGTAGTATAACGCCGTGTAGTCCGTTGAAAGTCAATCGACGTTTCGAAGGAACGTGTCGCAAGCTCTGTTTGCTACTTATTTGACGATGGTTTTCTGCTTGGCCTGTTCTTGACCCAGAAGACGTGACATTTTCCTCCGTTGACTATCAACGGACAGTATGGCGTCATATTGCAGAAGATAAAACTATCCATGACCACCGCTATGAGGACCTCAAATCCTGCTCTAACTGAGTTTTATCGTTATTTTCCTCAGTCCCTGCAGGCGAGTTCTGGGATAGAAGCACAATGAAACAACTATTCATTCATTCATCAGTAATCTGTCAGACGACAGGTCCANACTATATCTTACCACAAATAATCCTCCTAAAATTTATCCATTTACCAGCCTACACGGCGTCACATCCTGTTTTCGATGATTCTGCACCAGAATGTATCACGCTGTCTGCTAATAGAGCAGTGCGCCTTATGCGTGACGCAACAGTGATGTAATTGAGTTGTGTGTGAGAAGTGATCCATTGTGATGATGACAGTATGGCTTATATGTTTATTTGTGTTGTGGAGAGAAGTTTACTGTGATGCTGTGTTGAGTGGCATTTCGAATCACCGTTTCATTGTGATTAGTGCGCAGTTCAGGTTGTACTCCGTGACACTCTGATGGCACGAGTAATCCAGTGAGCACACGCCTCACTGTCCCTAGGCTCCTACGAATAAGAGGTAAAGTAAAGGTAAATTTGGCTCTCAGCTTAATTAATTAAGACCCATCCCACGTAGAAGTGTTTGGGGAGTGGAGGTATAGCTCCACTATTCTTGATCTCTACACTAGATGGAGGTGGGTAGTCAGCTTCACGCCCCTGCCGCTCTTTCCCTAGGGTAAGAGTCCTCTGTACCCATTGGGTAGGACGCTGCGTGGGCCGCAAAGTCGGTGTGGATGCTGCAAAAAGAAAAAATATATCCCCTACCGGAATCGAACCCTGCCCTATCAGCCCGTAGCCCATCACTATACCAACTGAGCTATCCCTGCTCTTTGGGTTCACATGAGGATGAAAGATGTACTCATGGCTCCACTCGGTAGCGTAGTTGGTTGAGGCACTATCCTACAAGCCAGAAGGTCGCGGGTACGATTCCCGACGAGGTCATCAGATTGACGTAATCCTTCCAGCCGCACTAAGGTCCTGGTGTTGTCTCAGCCTCTAACAGAAATGAGTACCAGTGGAAGCCTCGATGTCTCACAAACCTATGGGCCTCCACTGCCCGTTACAGAGATAGCTTTACTTTTAGTCATGGCTCCGGAAGTCTGTCAGTGGGGAGGAGAAGGAAAGCGATATACGAAATGTTAACATCTACAGTTACCTTTTTGAAAAGGGCCGCGCCATAGCTCAAGCGGTTGTTCGCTGGCTTCCCACCACGGCGGCCCGGGTTCGATCCCGGGTCTGGTCAAGTGGGATTTGTGGTGGACAAAGTGGCGCTGGGGCAGGTTTTCTCCGAGTACTTCGGTTTCCCCTGCAAATCTTCATTCCACCAATGGCTCCACAATCACCCTCACCTATCATCTGGGGCTGGTACAATAGGCCAGAAGTGGCCGCAGTACAAGGGACTTAGTCCCACCCCACTAGCAATAATGGCCCTGGGATGCATGTTAACATAAAATGAAGCCTTAACTTCGTCTGAATAAAACTTAAAAAGTCCAGCTGATACCTCAGAGAAATCATACTGCTTTTCCATGTTGAAGACTACTCGACAGCTGCTGTTTACGAAAATAATACGTCAATAAGCTTACGTTATGTGAACGAAATGCAGAGTTTTGAATGTTGGTACGTGTAGTTACCACTGAAATTTAAAGGGTTAAGTGAGTAAAATGAACAAACTGAGGTGATTGAGTGTCCCCGCTGCAAAGAAGTGATGCCCGCAACGCACCTAGAGGTCAGCAGCCTTACTTCTTGGATCTCAGTCTCACATCTGAGCCTCTTCTAGCCTCAGGGTGTCATCAAGGCTGCCAACCTTGTTACGTGATGTCGAGAAAGGCACAATGAAACAGCGCAAGCAACCCTGACAAACAGCTGGCTAACATCCTTGCTCAAGAGAAGAAAGTATTATGACAATGTGAATCAAATAGACAAAATGCCCCCCCCCCAAAAATAAAAAAACTGACTGCAAAATCTTTATGTGAATACAGAGTCGAACCAGACGTGGAAGGAGTCTGGATGGCTCAGTCGGTATACCGACAGGCTACGGTTTGCGCGGTCAGGGATCGGTTCATGGTAGAAGCAATGTTTTTCTCTACTCTGACGCCCAAACCAGCTCTGGGACCCACCCAGTCTCCTATCCCCACGTGTAAAGGGCCGGGGCGTGAAACTGACCGCTCACTTCTATCTAGTTCCGTGGTCAAGAATGGTGAAGCTATACCTCCACTCCCCTATACGTGTTCCTCACATAGTGCTTAATAATTTAAAAACAAGGACAACTGAGAAGTATATGGGGCTATAATTAATTCGCTTAGTGGGGGGTGGTGTCAAACTGGGTCCACTCGGCACGGCGGCCAGTGATTGGCCTATTGTAGCCTGCCCTGAGTGATAATGATGATGGAGAATTTGGTGGAATTAAGACTGGCAGTGGAAACGGAAGTACTCGGAGAAAACCCGTCCCAGCGCCACTTTGTCCACCACAAATCCCACTTGACCAGACCCGGGATCGAACCCGGACCGCCGTGGTGGGAAGCCAGCGACTAACCGCTTGAGCTATGGTGCGGCCTGTATGGGGATATAGGCGCGCATTCGTTCTCAGACTGTTGCCCGAAAATGGGAACACAAGTCTGGCGCAGTGACAATGGGTGACATGTGAAATGCATGTCTCTGTTGGGGGGGGATTATAAGCGCCCCCCCCCCGAGACTCTGAAACAATAAACCCTACCTCTTTTTTTTTTGTTTCTCATATATACTTTGTTTGTACAATACAACTTACGCAACAGCTGCGCGTTTCTTTGCCAGACGAGGAAATTGACACGCAAGAAACAATTGAATACATTAATTAAACAGCGTCATGTTTTTGTTAAGAGGCCTCCGAGCGGTGATGCAATTAATGTACTTTTTCAGTTGCGCAGCAGTTTATCTGCAGACTTCCTTTGTTAACCCGGTGAAGCATGAATAGCGAAGTGAAGCGGGGAAGGGGGGGGGGCATGTCAATCGGGCTCACAGATATGTCTCTTTTTCTCGCGTGGAAGTTATCCGGGGCCTGAGCATTGCTCACTAGCCTGGGTCAATTATTTAAATCTTTCTATACGTGTACAAGAAATTATTGTACGCGTGAGATTTATTGTTGTCATTACGAAGTGTCGGGTTACCATAGCAACGAATTATAGAGCATTAACACGTTGCATGAACCTAAGATATGTAGTAGGTCTCAGTTACCATTGTAGCGAGCAGTGGATCATGTCTCTTCTGTGAGTATTCGTAATATTTGGGCCGCGCCATAGCCCAAGCGGTTAGTCGCTGGCTTCACACCGCGGCGCCCCGGGTTCTATCCCGGGTCTGGTCAAGTTGGATTTATGGTGGACAAAGTGGCGCTGGAGCGGGTTTTCTCCGAGTACTTCGGTTTCCCCTTCCAATCTTCATTCCACCAAATTCTCCATCATAATAATCACCTGGGGCAGGTACAATAGGCCAATCAGTGGCCGCCGTGCCGAGTGGACCCACCTGGACTCCGCCCCCCATTAAGCGAATTAAAAAATTAATTCCTAATATTTTACGTGAATATTTTAAGTATAGTATGCTACATACAGATGACGGCTTAATTTTGATTATTTCTGTGTGTTCTTTGTGGGAGATGGCGTTGAAGATTGGTCTCGACGCATCATTCGATAATATTTTTGAATGGAAAGGAATACTGGAGAAAGCAGGGGAAGTTAATAGTACGAACGCTTATATAACGAATGACGAGACTTCCGTTAAATTCTTAACGGGTGTTACACATAATGTCCTTCCTGTAATCAGCCGAATGCCCGGCGTTACATAAGCAGTACATACAACTGCAGTCCCTACCTCACAGTAAACGCGCTGTTTCCATTAGAGTGACCAGCAGGTTAATGTTTACAATACATACAGTAAACACTGGCCTCAGTCCATCAAAGCAGAGGTTCCAAGACAGTTTCAGTTCGCGGAGCGCCTGGAAGCCATGTTGCTCTTTGTGGAATAGCTGAAATAATTGATTACGCCATCTTTTGAACTAGGAAGAATGTCAGTACCTGAAAATATCATAGTACTTCTACGCCGTGGTCTGTTCCTCTCATCAAGTATATTGATGCGACTACTACTGTAGTTTGCTGAGGCACTATGCTACAAGCCAGAACGTCTCGGGCTCGATTCCCGATGACATCATTGAATTTTTCAATTGACCTAATCCTTCCAGCCGCACTATGGCCCTGGGGTAGGCTCAACCTGTAACAGAAATGAGTACAGGATTCTTTATGGGGTGTAAAGGGCGGCCGGCACGTAAGACTGACAGTTTGACCGCCATCTGTGAACCGATTTTCTAGAAAATATGGGAGCCTCGACGTCTCACAACCCTAAAGGACTCCATTGCCCGTTACAGGGATAGCTTTATCTTTATACTACTACTGTGGTAATGATAATAATAATCATTTTCAAATCATACCAAACATGGAAGAAACATAAGTAAAATATAAAATTTATGTAATGGTAAGAAAGATGAAGTAATTTCTGTGCTTAACTAATTAAGCACTAAGCCATGAAGACATGTGGGAGAGTGGAGGCATAGAGCCACAATTTCTGACCTCGGCGTGAGATGGAGGTGAGTGGTCAGCTTCAAGCACCGGCCGCTTTACCCCCGAGTAAAGAGCCCCCCCCCGCACTACAGGAACGAGAGTTCATCATCATGAGTTAGTGACGTAGACCGTTACGTCATAAATAAAATGTTATTTCATTCTGTTTTTATCTTCCGGTATTCATGTGCCTGTAGGAAATTCGAACGAATTTACAGGCGGCTATTTTTATGTAAGGTTGGCTACACGAAGTATGACGTAGCCTTGTTCATAGAGGGGACGGTATCTATCAACCAGCTACAAGTAATGTTGTTACTGCATAAGAAATACTGCATGCAAATGTGTTTGGTTGCTTCATGATCACTCCAGGTTCTAGTGTGGGTTTGTCAAGGTTCTATGATGGCCACGGTATGCAAAATGTAATATTCTTTCTACACACGTACGTAAGAACACGACAAGTGACGACAACATCCAATTAGTTACATCATCTCACAGTATGCAGACTCTAAGTTTGTCTTGTATCTTGGTGCTCAATTCCTGCATTGATAGTATCTTCACCAAACATTCATATGAAATGGAATATTTTTGGTGTGAGACAGTTCGCTGTCTGACTCGAGGGTCAGAAAGGAGATAACACAGTCAGGAAATTCTGCAGGCATTTTAACTTCAGCGAAAATCGCCACCTTTTCTGCAATATAAGCACTGAAATATCAAATTTGATGTCGATGCTCTAGCTTCCAGACTTAGTATCCCCCCCCATATTTCTGTATACCTGTCTTCACATTTTGTCTGCAGTGGTCCACAAAACCAACCATGTAACATGAATTGAATAATTTCTTTAAAATACCTAGGCTAGTGAGCACTGCTGAGACCCACGATAACTTAAATGCACGAAACTGACAGGCCATCGGCTTGCTATGCTACCTCCTACCCTCAAGAGAGACAGAGGCAGGAGAAAATAGGGCAAGAGTAGGTGAAAAAGAAAAGTCGTGAGTGATGGGGGATAAGCTTATTTTGTTAGACGGTTCCGAGGCTTCGCCCACTTATACTGTTAAGGGCAGTAAGGAACTGAAGGTTGGAAGTAGTGGCTTGAGACAGGGGCCGCGGGAGTTTGATGTTGCATGATATACAGCAGAAGGGTTTAATTTTGGTGGCCTGCAATCAGCAGGGCCACATGAGCAGCATGCAGTTGCAACTTTGGACTAGGCAACTCTCACGACATTTGTTTGAACTGTGGTTCTGAAAGAGAGACGCTTAGGAGACGCATCAAGCCAATGGTTACGAGGGTCTTGACCAGTGCTCACTAGCCTGGACCGCGGAATTCTGATTTTCTGATTCTGTAGCGCCGATTGTGAAGTCAGGGAGGATGACGTGGGGTATGTAGCACGTGTGGACAGAATATGAACACATATATGATTTTTGGTGAAGTTATACGTAAACAGATCAGTAGGCAGACCTAGATGTAGGTGGGAGGATACTATTAAGATTGATTTTAGAGAAGTATGGTGGAGTGGTATGGACTGCCGATCACAGTGGCCGCGCACTCAAAGGCATGAACTGTCTCCTCACGCTCAAACACTAGGGTCGTGGGTACGAATCCCACTCAAGGCATGGATGTCTGTCTGCGTTTATTCTGTGTTTGTGTAGGTAGCGGCTTTGAGACTGACTGATGCCTCTTCCAAGGAGCCTTACTGACGGTCTTTGGACTAAGAAACTGAAGTGAAACAAAATGAGAGCAACAAGAAAGAGAGAGGAATGGATTGATCTGGCTCAGGATAAGGACTAGTGGAGGGCTTTAGTGAACACGGTAATAAACCTTCGGGTTTCATAAAATATTGGGAAATTCTTGAGGAGCTGGGCGCGACTGGTGTCTTCTCAAGAAGGACGCAACTCCATGGAGTCAGTTACTTAGTAATCCGAGAGCCTCCAGGTTAACAAGTTTAATTTTGATGAATTTGAGTCTTGAGGGCTACATGAGAAGCAGAGGGGAACATTTCAGCATTTGCTTGGGACTGCAGTTCTGCAGCAGCTACGGAACAAAGAGCGGAGCTAAGGAAATTCCAGTCGGCCGCAGTGACGATGGCGTGGGTCCACAGGTGTGTGTATGTGTGGGGTGACTGATATGAGCAAGGCGAGGCGCCCACACCCGTGTACACGCCGTGGGAGTAGGGGAGTGTGTAACCTGGGCAACCATTGGACAGTCTGTGGCTCCATACAGTAATGCGCATGTGTTCTTGTCCAGGTCAAGAAAATGTATTAGTATTTTCATAATTTACGGACGCTGTCTCTGTGGTCTAGTGGTCAGATTTCCTGGCTACAGACCCAGAGGTCCTGGGTTCGATTCTCGACGCTACCAGATTTTCTGAGAAGTAGTGGGTCAGGAACGGGGTCCACTTAACCTCGTGATGATAACTGAGGAGCTATTTCAAGGAAATAGCGGCTCCGGTTTAGAAAAACGAGATTAATGGCCGTGGGGATTCGTTGCGCTGACCACGCGACACCCTCTATCCGCTAAAGTTGGCACCAACTTTGCCGACAAGCGTTCGTCGCTCGGTCGGTATAGTTTGCTTGCGGACTACAAACCACGGAGTTTTTTTTTTTCAACTACAGACACGGACGCTGTCTGGGTTTATTCCCTGGAGTTGGAAGGGGATTTACCGCGCCATAGTTCGGACTTCCCACAACGGCGGCACGGGTTCGATCTGAGGTTAGACCACGTGGATTTGTAGTAGACGAATTGGTATTGGGAGCGAAATTTTGCAGGCAATTTTCATTCTACCGATTTAACCACGTTCATTAATCATACAATTACGATACTAACAGCGTCAGGAGCTGGGTTAGCTCAGTCGGTTAATTACTGAGCTACATGTTGGACGACCGTGGTTCGATTACCAGTAGAGGCAATGGAGATTTTTTCTTCTCCATAGCATTCTGGAGCAATTCAGAAAGCACTGAAAATTCGTGTAAAGCTGAAGTTGTCCTTGTGCTTAATTAATCGTCACACCATGAAGACGTATGGGGGAGCATCTTGTCTGCTGCTGCTTGCGCGTTTCTGTTTTGGCTTGTTTTTAATCCGCGAAATGGAGGAAGTACGTCCCTCCGAAACGTCGTCGGACCTCTACCGAACCACATGGCGTTGCATTCCCAAATGGTAGGCCTGTGTTTGTTCATGTAGGCGAATGGTGAGCTTTGCGCTCCGGTTGCTTTACCTCCATCCCATTGGTTGGGAGACTACGTGGGCCCCAGAGCTGGTCTGCACGCTCTGGAAGCGAACTCCGGCCTTCCAGCATTTGACGCATCTGTATGCCGACAGAGCTATCTGAACTTTATCCCAGAGTTTAGCACTCTGTCAGTAAGGAACATATTGGTGTAGTAATTTTCGAAATACACTGTGAAAGTTGTTTACAGCAGAAATGCAGGCAGGTGCCGTGATTTACGGCCTGTTTAACTGTGCTATCAGAATATATGTACGTAACGAAGTGCCTCATGGCTTGTTCATTTTATAGACGGTCAGATTTCTGTTTGGCAACCTGAACAGTGACTCCCTACCAACCAGATTATACTGTCACGTGATGGTGTGAATATGGGCGGGTTTTGGATTCATGACCGAATTTATTGGACTCTATGATGCAGCGCGTGACTACACTTTACATTTCACTATTACATACACACTAGTGTTCACAGTCACGTCTTCACTGCTGTTGTCTGGTAACGGCTTTCAGCTGTGGACGCTCTCCTTTCTCTGGGTTCCCGTGCCTCAGCTACCAGCTTCTAACAGCAGCAGCTCACAACAGCTCACCCGCAGCAGTCTTCTAACTGCTCACTCACTAACCAAATCGCTCCACTTCACTCATCTCAACTGAACTCAGAGGGAGAGAGAATAAGAAAGCGGTGAGTTAGTGAGACACACTAGATTTGGGGGAGGGGTAGTAAGAAACTATGTCTCCAGCTCTGAAGTTTCCCAGGCAGTGACCATCGCGAAACCTAACATTAGTCCTTGAATCTACTGTTGCTTTCTTTGTGAGAAAAAGTTTACATATTTGTTTCTACATATTCTTTCATATATGTGCATACTTTGGATGAACAGGAAAGAGTTGTTTATAACATCTCGGCACGGATCTCACAGAAGACACCGTTCCGGCCGTTCTCTTGTTGCATTACGCAGCTGTTCCACGGACACCATAGAGAACACCGCTTCCAAGTTAGTTCATTTTCCCGTGTTAGGAATCTGTCACCTAGGAACTGGCGTTGTTTACAGAGCCATTACTTAGCAACGGGTTCACATGCTACAAAATTATTTATACGGGATTTATGCTGTCAAGAGTTAACTAAGTCCAAGGCTCGCAATCTCTCTTTTGATTATATGGAATCTGAGGTTCTTACGAAGATGAATATTAAGATTGTGGTTTTCTTGGATGTGGATTCCGTATAGTCTGCAGGCAGTTACGGACATTTCGGAGTAACCTGTTGCTACCACATTCTCCCGGGAAAATGGAGGCAGTAGGCTTTTCAAGATGGTATTTACCAAACTACACGGCATCACCCCCCAAAAGACCGTAATCTTGTAGGCCTATTTGTTGCGCCAGAAGCTGAGTTGTTTCTTATGGCCACATCCGGCAAACTAAGCCAAGACATCCCATTGACATGTCACGCGCGACACAGGACCGCATGGCGGGCCTCACAAATTTACAGAAGGTACCAGCCGTAAGAAGAGACCTATAGTTACGGTCGAGTGGCTAACATTGCTGCAACGTCTTGTGTATGGTACCGGTTTCAATCCTTCGCCTGGACACCATCTACCCTGACTGCAATTTTCTTGGTTTTCCACAGTCCTTTCAAGCAAATAAGCAAAGGTAAACTTCACACCATGAAGACGTATTGTGGAATGGAGGTATAGCTCCACCATTTTTTTTCGTTAGTGGTGTGGAACTAAGTCCACTTGGTACTGCAGCCACTTCTGGCCTATTGTACCAGAGATGATACATGAGGGTTATTGTGGAGCGATTGGTGGAATGAAGATTGGCAGGGGAAACCGAAGTACTTGGAGAAAACCTGCCCCAGCGCCACTTTGTCCACCACAAATCCCACATGACCAGATGTAGATCTACATCGAACCACCTCCCAGTGTAGAACACACCGAACGTATACACACCCAGACAAGAAACATACGCCATATTGTATGATCATATAAAGATACATATCGTGGGAGTAGCATACCAGTATTTACGCACTAACAACTCGTACATCATAGAAACTTGTCTAAGGGCTCCACAACCGGGCTTACTACGTAGAAAGCTTCTACAAGACCTACAAACATGCCCAGTTTCTACACTGAAGCAGGGAAGCTTTAAATATTTAAGTTGGCATACACATTCTTAACTTACCATCGGAAATCGTTTAATATTTTCGGCTCGGCTCGACTCGGCTCGACTCGACACGACTAGACTCGACTCGACTCAACTCGGCACGGACAAACACCGCTTTCCTTACTGTTGCGTAACTTAGCAACCGACCGTTTATCAAGGGTCTGTCTTCGTGGTAACTCGTTCCACCTCCCGTTGCCCAGCAACGGTTAGACATGACACAATATTTAACATACTCTTAATATTTTTAGTAATATATTCAACACGTTATAAATTTTGATTTATGATATACCTTCATATTTGTCTTTTATCTTATGTATTTGCTACTTTAATTATAACACCAACTTGAGGCAAAAATTTATGTTAGTATATAATATGACGTATTGCACCGATCAGGATCCATATTGGTATTTCAATAACTGTACGTATTCCTGGGTATAACTGCCTGATGATGGTCTTATATGACTGAAACATGTAGCAGCAATAAAGATTGAAATTAAAACTGAGTATTTGTTGTGTTGACAGTAGACATAATTCCTATATATGTATGTGAGACAGTTTCTTCATACTTGCATTACTACGTTCAAAAACATGTACAACTTCTGAGTCTTCACCGATAAATAATTGTATTTTTAATTAAAAGCTTTGAAGTGATACCTTTTTATTTATTTTCACAAGCACTACTTATATCATTGCATTTTCCCTTTATTTGTGTTATTTTTGTCTTTTAAGGCTACCTTTCGCTTTACTAATTATAGCTTAATACGGATGACCTCTCCCACAAATTAATCAGGATTAGCGAGGGTTTGCTGTAATCCATCGGTTATATACATGCAGAGTCAAATATCTTGTGTGTGTGAATTGCTGTGAGTCTAACAGTACGTAGGTCTACACCATAATGCATGTCGCTTTCATATTTGGGCATATGAATATTCATAACATAGATACCGAGGGACGGTTTCTGTTTGTGCGTGTGTATTATGTACATGTTGCACCATTCTCAAACCTCAGTCAGTAGTGTTCATGCGCTTGCGCAGGTGATAGCTCTGTGTTAGGATTTTGTGCCGTCTGAAAGGTAAATATGTAACTTCATTGTTTTAAAGGAGAATGAATGAACAAGAAAAAGGTGAAAGGATGAAAGGGGTTGTTGGCTGAATATTTGAAATAAATGGTTCCCCATTGAATTCCAGAGGGCTCTTCCACTAGATTCCGTCACATAAATAGGTGCATCTGTAAACAGGAAAAGGATAACACGAGAATTGATGAGACTTGATACGAAGGTTAAGTGAAATGACGATGATTTAAATTTTTCTTTGAGCGAAATACATAACGCATGATAGGTAGGTGTTTCATATTCAAATCCACTTGGCTGATTTCGATGAAATTTTAGAGGTCTGGCCAAAATTTTTCCCCTGGAATTTAATTTTATTTTGACTTGAACCTCTACTTTAAACCAATCTCTCCGGAATTTAATTTTATTTTGACTTGAACCTCTACTTTAAACCAATCTTGCCGGAATTTAATTTTATTTTGACTTGAACCTCTACTTTAAACCAATCTCGAATAGAATTTTATCGAGTTATCCAAAAATGGGGCCTCTTGTAGGAAAAAAAATGCACGATTTAATAACATCTGAAACTTCTTTCTCAAACGTTTTTCGATAAGGTGAATATTTAATGATGTGCAAATGAAAATAGTTCTGATTTTGTGCACTGAAGTATCTTTATTGTGATTAGCTTTGCAACAGTATTTTTATATCGCAAATAATTGAACATAGGGGCCACTTATATACGTATACAGAATCGCAAACGGGCACATGTAAAACTTGTATACTCTCTTGCAGTAAACTTTTCCTATCTTTTTAGAAAGTTTATCATAACTGTGGTAACTAAACTTTGCCCATTTATCAAGAAGAGTGTTCCAAACACTGCAACACAAACCAAAATTCAAGACGAATTCATACAACAGTCACAGGCCTGTTATACTTTCGCCGGAATATATGTACCTAGTTTTAATCGCGTTGTTTTTTCAGGTGCACAATATTGACTTAAGTAGCGAATAATGCTTATGTTCTTCGTCACAGATAAACAGCATAGCTGGACCCAAGTAATGTAATTCGAGACATACTGCATGTATACATAGAAATCTACAATACCTATGTTTCTTGAAAAGTGACTTTAAGTACATGTTATGAATTTGAAATTTTTAGGTAAATATTGGACACAAACTTCTTCCTCTTGAAGAGTGACTTTTAGGAAATACAGTGCGTTCAATCAAGGAGGAAACTTCGCAACACCGCTGACCGGGCCCAACATTCCTCACAGATTGCTGCTGTAACTGCTGATAGCAGAATGAGTCATTAGCGCTGATAAACGCACGCAGTTACAGTTACAGCAGAAAACTGTGAGGAATATTGGGCCCGGTCAGCGGTGTTGCGAAGTTTCCTCCTTGATTGAACATTCTGTATTATAGACATTTCTGTTTCTAAATATTATAGCGTTGAAATTTTTAAGTAAATATGGGAGAGGAATCGATTGCTACTTTAGAGTGATATAAGGGAACCTTTAGAGCTGAAATTATGCAGTAGGTATGAGCCAGGAACTGGTTGCTTTTGAAGAGTGACTTTAAGGAAATTCTACAGGTTTGGAAGTTTGAAGTAAATATGGGACAGGTTTGGTCCTTCCTTTAGGAAATCATATAGCATGTAAACTTTGAAACATGTTGTTGCTGAGGGAATGTTATGATTTCTTTGTGTAGGATCATATGCTCCTTTCACTGTATCTTGCGAAACCCATAAAATAAGATCACTGTATGTATGTATGTATGTATGTATGTATGTATGTATGTATGTATGTATGTATGTATGTATGTATGTATGTATGTATGTATGTATGTATGTATGTATGTAAAGAGTATGCCACAAAAACCGGCCCTTGCACTGCGACCTTCAATGATCTATTGTGCTTCCCCTTGGATTAGCCCTTTATTAATCCTACACTTTTAATGAAATGTAGGACCCTGCTTATGGGGCGTCATAAAAGTCACTTGGTTCCATGAAGAACTGACCTAGGTGGCAAAATCTTAAGTAAGCTGTAGCCTCACAGTCTTACAGGATGTTGTGGCTGATTCATCTTCTTGTAGGCACCTTTCACAAGTTGGGTCATCTGTCAGTCCCAGTTTGAAAAGGTGTCCTTCCAGGTGACAGTGTCCGAAGATCACTGTAAGTTTTAAACCAGTGCTTTATAAATCCTTCAAATAACCAAGAGTGCTGATTGGCATATGCATCTTGTGTTTCAGGTTGCAGTTTAACCAAATCACGTGGCGATGGGACGCAGTGGTTACACGTGTGTGAGGCATGTCTTCTGCACTCTCAACGTCCTCATGTGGGTAAGTGGAGTACCCAGTTCTGTTCACCAGAACCGAGAGAATTGACTGACGCGTTAACGCTTATGATGTACGTTCGAGACATCCAGTATCCTGCTTTTCATGGGTTTCCTCACTCACTCCAAGTAAATGTCGGGATAGTGCCTCAAATTATGCTACACCTGCTTCCTTCAACACGGTTTCCAGTTCATCATGAAGTCATTCGATGCTGCGTGATCTAGGAAATTGGAAGCGTCATTAAGTAAATTAAAAATGCATCAAATTTAAGGTAAAATTTTCCGCTATGAATACGTTTGGGGATCTTGAAGTATAGCTCCACCCTTCTTGACTTCGGCACTAGATTAAACGAATGGTCAGCTTGAAGTTCCGATCGCTTTAACCAGGGGAAAAAGCCGCCGTACCTATTGAATAGGTGTCCGGTTGGGCCCCAGAGTCAGTCTGGACGTTGTGGCGTAGAAGACAATATATTTCCCCCTGCCGGAAATCGAACCCCAGTCATCCAGCCCCTAACCCGTCGCTACAACGACTGAGCTATGAACGCACAAACATAAATGACATTTACTAAGCAGTCTCTTTCGTTTCGGATCTTGTGTGTTTCCTAAAAGTGGTCCACTAGCCTCTGTACTCTTAGAAACCAACTATACTAACTAACCAACCAGCGAGCCAACCACCACTCTGGTACTTACTTATATGGAGCTGAGCCCTTCTTGAGGAGAAGCCAAATCTGCAGCTACTCAAGAATTTTCCAGCATTTTATGTAACCCGAAAGTTCATTACCGTGTTCACAAGATCCCTTCAGCGGTTCCTATCCTGACCCAGATCAATCCAATTCATACCATCCCATCCGATCTCTAAGATCCACCTACACCTTGATCTTCTCAGTGGTCTGTTTCCTTCAGGCTTTCCCACCAATATCCTATATACAACTCTGGTAGCAAAACTTATTAAACGTCTATGTATTTAGTCAGTCAGTAATGCAACAATCGTTAAAATATTCACCATTCAACACAAAAACCAATTTTAATGATTGTTGCATTATTGAAGAAGTAAATACATAGACGTTTAGTGAAGATGTATAACAGGAAACCTTGTTTCTTTCTGGCTACTGGCTTAGCTTATTGTTTTACCTTGAAGATGGAGGCAGCATGAAGTTCTGTCTAGCTACAAGACATTGTTATCACAGAAGGCAATAATCTTCATGTACAACGCCGGTCAGAAATTTGATTCTTAGCCATATTTACCTGTTACAAAGCTCGCTTTACGTAAATTTCGTCGCCGACCCCACCAGAGCCCGTCTTTGGATACGGTCATGACCTAGTTCCACCCACCTCTGATCCTCAAAATTATCTTTCATGATCCAGCGCAAAGTTATTCTCCCATCTCCTTCTGGATCTTCCGAGTGGACGTTTTCCGAGAGGTTTCCTGCATTCCAAACGCATACCCAGCCCATCGTAGTGACCTTTATGTTACCAGTCTAATCATATTATGTTAAGCTCAGTCAGTATAGTGACTTACGGGATGGATGACGGGGGTTGGACTCTATTCCTGGGAGGCGCAGAGACTTTTCACGTCTCCGGAGAGTCGAGGCTGGCTCCGTGGTCAACCCACCTCCTGCCCAGTTGTTACCGGAGACCGTTTTCTCTGGGATAAATGGGTAGGGAAATCTGATAATTCACTCTATCTAGCGCTGAGGTTAAGAATGGGTGGAGCTCCCATGCGTATTCACAGCACGGTGCTTAGGTATAATTTCAATTTTACGTTTATCTCTAAGGTTCAGGGTCTTTGTCGAACCGTTGAGAGATGCACAATTCATTTCTATTTTTGAACCCTGAGGTCCGTTACCGTATTCACAAGAGCTCGCCATTTTACCTGGTCCTGAAACACCTGAACCCAGTCTCCAGAAATAATTGATCTAACATTCGTTTTGTGACGTTAGAGGTTCTCAGCGGCAGTGACTATGAAGACAACTTTTGGAACGTGACATTTTTAGGAGTTTTACCGACGTTTCGGAGGCACATACTGCTTCCATCTTTAGGGTCGAAGTTTGAACAGGGCAAAGAAGCAGCACACAGTCTTGTGAACCTTCCGGTTACATATAACAATGGGGATTTCTTGACTAGCTGAGCATCTGTTATTTGCTCAAAAAAATCAGTAAGTTAGTTAATTAGTGCGAAACGGCACGTTACTGAACTTCGAAGCATGTGGTGACATTTGTTAACAGTATGGACTATAGGCTTTCAAACAAACAAACTCCATTTCTTGAGTCCGCAAGCGAACTAAACTGACCGAGCGATCTCCGCTTGTCGGCGAAGTTAGTGCCAACTTTAGCTGATAGAGGGTGTCGCGTGGTCAGCGCAACGACTCTCCACGGCCGTTAATTTCGTTTTTCTATACCAGAGCCGCTATTTCCTTGAAATAGCTCCTCAGTTATCCTCACGAGGCTGAGTGGACCCCGTTCCAGACCCAATACTTCTCAGAAAATCTGGTAGCACCGGGAACCGAACCCGGACCTCTGGATCTGTAGCTAGGAACTCTGACCACTAGATCACAGAGACGGTCACTATGGACTTTCACGGTGGTTTGGATTTTCGCACCGTGTGGATGTAAGCAGTGCTGTCGATATTTCGGAAGTGAATACTGCCTCCGTCTTCAAGTTCGATCCTGAATACGGAGACAGCATGTCCCTCCCTGCACATATCCGCAAGTTACAATGAGCCAAGGGTCGAAGAGATATCAATAGTTAACACTGTCCCAGAAGCAGTAGAACAGCTCACAATGTTTGTGGCTCGTACTGTCGCACGCTGGTCTCTGAGAGCAGACACACATTGTTCGCTGTGAGGATGAAGTGGGACAACCTGTTTCCAGACGTGCCCATACATGGCAAGACGCGGTGCACCCACCGGAGTATGGCTGAACTTCCGCCTACAGAATGCAGCCCGAAGTTAAATCAGACCCAAATACCTGCTTACCTGCCCGTAGCAACCAGAGACTGTTTCGCCATAGCTTACAAGAACGGCGATGTGAGAAAGAACTGCGGAGGGGGATATCTTAACAAAGAGGAAGTAACGGGAGGCTGGAGGAAATTACATAACGAAGACCGCCATGATTTGTGTTCTTAAGCAAGGGCGCCGGCAGTGGGGTAAGGGGGATGAGTCTTATAATGCTGAGACTCACGCTTCTAGCACGATGTTATTCTTTAATCATCTGAGAGGGTTGAGGCTGTTAGTCCGTTCCGCCATTAAACATCGCGCCATCTTCTTCTGGGCCTTTCTGGATCACGTCTTCTTAAAAAGAAAAAAGTAAAACTATCGCTGTAACAGGCCGTGGAGGCCCATAGAGTTGTAAGACGTCGAGACTCCCACATTTTCTAGACAATCGGCTCACAAATGGCGGTGAGGTTGTCAGTCTTACGCGCCGGCCGTCTTTTACCCCCCATGAAGATTCCCGATACTGATTTCTGTTAGATGCTGAGTCGACTCCAAGGCAATAGTGCTGCTGAAAGGATCAAGTCAATTGAAAAATCCAGTGACCTGATCGGGAATCGAACCCGCGAACTTCCGGCTTGTAGCAGAGTGCCTCAACCAACAACGCTACCTGCTGATAATATAAAAGCTGCTTGAGAGCTCTTTCTGATGGCAGCCTCTGTAGCCGTTCCAAATTCCTAGTTGTGAGCGTATTTCGTGGCTTCTTCCCTTGTCCCATAGAGCGTAACCTGCGCACATATCGTGGAAACAGCGTTATTGTTGCGTCCAGTCGTCTTTCATCTGTGGTTCTAAGGGTCCGTGATTCACTGCCGTACATCAAGCATAGCGGTGCGTTTCTTACGTTGTTTTGTGTCCCAAAGTAATTTTGTTTTTCCCCGCATATACTGATTTTTTTTTAAGTTTGTGATTTGTATATTCTTGAGCATTTAGTATTTATATTTAGAATCCTAAAGTATTTAAAATTTCAAAATTGTTTTATTATTTCCTCGTTTATTACTAATTTTGACATCACATCGTATTTCTCTGTAAGGGACATTGTTTTGAATTCTTTTGTGGAAATATTCAAGTTATAGGTTTTCGTTACTTTTTTTCAATAAATGAGCTACCTTTATAAGCCAGTCTTCTGTAATATAAATTATAATTTAATTGTCTGCGAAAAGTACTGTTCTTGATTTCCTTAAATGTCAGTTTGTAAGCAGATTTTCTCGTTTCCCCTCTCGCCCTTTGAAAAATCCCTCGGCTGTGATCATGCTCGTAACATTTCTGGTTGTTGAAGTAAGCTCTCACTAGGCCACGTTGCATGACGTCTAACGGTCCTGGTATTAGCCTGGAAAAACTTAGAAGAAACACTAAAATTTCAGGCACATTTGGAATCTTAATTGAGATTCGAACTGGGCACCTCCTGAACAAAAGTCAGAAGCGTTGCCGCTTGAACCAGCTCGCCCATTGAAGGATAATACTAAAATTGAGCATTATAGGTGTCTCAGGATCAGGTTCAGTGGTAGGGTTTATTTGAGCATTTTAATGAACCATGTTTCTTAAAAGCAGGAAATTCCAGCTTCTCAAGGATCTTCCTGCATAGGTCGTGCCCATACCTCAGGTGGTTAGTCACTTGTTTCCCGCCGTGGCAGCCTGGGTTCAGTTCCAGGTCCGGTAATGTGGAATTTATGGTGGGCAAAGTGGCATTCGGGCGTTTTCTTTTGGGTACCTAGGTTTCCCCTGCCAAATTTCATTAACATTTATCGCCTGAACGCAAGGGCACATTTAAAGGGGAGTAAGTGGGTCAGTCATTCTGGGGCCTTCACAAAACAGAAATAGAATCCACCAATTTTATTAACTTATTGTCCTCTATAAAATCACGAGAAGTTTGTATTTTTAGTTACGATAAAAAAAAATCAGAATAAAAGAATTGTCATAACCTATATTTTTTGTTACAGAGAGGGGTCTCCAAGTTTAGATTGCGATGGGGGCCTCCACAACTGTAAATCTGGCTCTGTCTGATTGTTTTTCAAATGAGGAGGTGCCTATTGAATTATCTGTTTCGTTTCAGCTGTGTGGCTGTGGGATCCTGGGCGTGGGGATCTGGCTTCGGCTGTCCTATGCAGGCTACGCCCAGCTCCTCCCGAAGTACAGCATGATCAGTGCTGACAGTATCTGCATTTCAGTGGGTGTTATCATCTTCATTGTGGCTTTCTTTGGATGTTGTGGCTCCTGGTTTCAGAGCAGATGCATGCTTATCACGGTGAGTTATCCTACAGCCTCATTCGCCTCGTGGATGCCAGTATTACTCCTCAGAGTAGAGAGGCACGAAGCTGACCGATCAACGATAACAGATAGAAATCTGATTCAGGAGGAAATTAAGAGGCGATTGAACTCGGGTAATGCTTGCTACCATTCAGTCCAGAACCTTTTGTGTTCTCGTCTGTTGTCCAAAAACATAAAAATTAGAATATACAAAACTATAATTTTGCCTGTGGTTCTGTATGGGTGTGAAACTTGGTCTCTGACATTAAGGGAGGAACATAGACTGAGGGTGTTTGAGAACAGGGTGTTGAGGATATTTGGACCGAAGAAAGATGAAGTCACAGGAGGTTGGAGAAAACTGCATAATGAGGAGGTTCATAACTTGTACTCTTCTCCAAGTATAATTAGAATGATCAAGTCAAGGAGGATGAGGTGGGCAGGTCATGTAGCACGAATGGGGGAGACGAGGAATGCGTATTGGATATTGGTGGGAAAGCCAGAAGGAAAGAGACCACAGGGAAGACCAAGGCGTAGGTGGGTGGACAATATTAGAATGGATCTTAGAGAGCTAGGATGGGATGGTATGGATTGGATAGATCTGGCTCAGGATAGGGGCCATGGAGGGCTCTTGTGAACACGGTGATGAACCTTCGGGTTCCATAAAATGCTGGGAAATTCTTGAGTAGCTGCAGAATTGGCGGCTCTTCAAGAAGGGCTCAGCTCCATGAGTAAGTAAGTACAGTATATAAAACGTAAAACATGTGATATTTGAACCTGAAAAAGAAACATTTATTACTCGACATATCTGGGGTTCTGGGGCCCCCCAGCCTTCTATCAAATGGGTTTTTGTTTTTTTTTTCCAGGGGTAAAGCGGCCGGGACGTGAGGCTGACCATTCACCTCCGACTAAGGCTGAAGTCAAGAATACATTGCTCTATACTTGCACTCCCCCATAGAACTTCATGGCATAGTGCTTGATTAGTTAAGCACAGACACAACTTTAACTTTTTGCCTCTCATACAGTTCTATATTTTGAGATAGTGGCTTGTCAATTTTTTTAGTTGCTTATTTAATGACACTGTCAGTATCAACACTATATGGGTTGCCCCAGGAGGAAAGATCAATATTCTGGGAGGTCACAATATCGGTCATTCTAGGCAAAGAAAGGATATATATACATGTATCCTATTCCAAACAGTTTCTGACATAGAGCCATTTCACTGTACAGTACACTGTACACTGTACAGATGAGCAACACGCCATGTCCTCACACCAGTTGCACCGAGATAGAGCTATTTCACTGTGCAGTACACTGTACACTGTACAACAATCAGCACGCCATGTCCTCACTCGAGTTGCACCGAGATAGAGCTATTTCACTGAGAACTACACTGTCCACTGTACAGAGAAGCAGTACGCCATGTCCTCACACGAGTTGCGAAGTACATAGATGTTGATGGTGGAATTTTCAAAAATGTATTATACTAGGTAAACTCTGCCAACTTTATCACTTGAACAATAAATACCGGTATTAGAAACAGTATATAATATCTCTCTCTTAACAACAATTCTGAAACTGTGCAGTGAAATACTTGTAACTCTATCTCAGAAACCGTTAGGGATAGAGCACATGTACATATACATTTTTTGCTTAGAATGACTGATGCTATAATCTCCAGAATATTGACCTTTCCTCTTGGGACACTCTGTATAGAATCAATGATAAGATGAGACATTAATGTGAAGCATTTGGTGGCATGAGCATTGGCAGGGGAAACTGAAGTATTTGGAAGAAACTCACATCAGTGCCAGTTTGTTCACCACAGATCCCAAACTCACTCGCCTGTGATAAGCCCAAAATAAAGAAAGAATTTTCTGCATTTCAGTACTTCAGTCTTGTCATCTTCATGTTTGTCGTGGAGTTCCTGTTTGCAACGCTTGCGTTTGTGTTCCGTGAGAACCTTGGGAGCACTCTACAGGAGGAACTGACTGAAGGCATTAGACTGCACTACAATACCACCGAGTCCAATAGCCTTCAGAACATCTGGAACCATATTCATAAGGAGGTATGACTGGAGCAGTTTAGCTTGATTCAAAAACTAGACAGAATACTGTATTTATTATGTTCATATCTTTTCTGCTCATTGTAGTGGTTATGGTTTTGAATAGGACATATGTAACCTCCCAGAATATTGACCTTTCCTCCTGGGGCACTCTGTATATACTGGACATGAGCACCTAGTGTGGAAGTTGACTCAAGCACTAATGCTTCTGAGCTGTATTCAGGAAGTGGCTGGTTCAGATCTCAAAGAGGACACTGAATTTTCTATGGTTTCCTGTGGCTTTCCTCAGTACCTCCAGGCATATGCTGGGTAGTACCTTAAATTACTCCGTGAGTACTGCTCTCCAGCCCCCACAATTAATTATCACCCAATCATTCAACGCTGCATGGCCTGAATTACTGACCGTATCCTTGGATATACTGCCCATGAACAAAAATAAAAATATTGGGACCTAATCCACAAGGGGATGAATCGACCACAACATGAAGTCAACAGTCATCTCCATCTAGGGTCAAGGTTAAGAATGAGTTTAGTTTTACCTTCACTTCTCCATACATCATTTTATCGTGGTGCAATTTGGTGTTACGTTTTGGTGGAATGGCTCTCTTGGAGCAGGTTCAGGGAGAGTTTTACTCCTAAGTGGAAGACAGTTGCAGAAAGTAAGAGAAGATTTTCATAATATTAGAGTCAATTTTACCGACCACACAACATATTTTTATTATTATTACACTATATGTTTCGACCTCAAGAGGTCATCCTCAGGTGTACGAACACAGCTGTATAATTACACGCAATGACATTCGTCTTTTCGCTTATTTGATCCTGTATCTTATCCAGGCCCACGCTCAATAATATATCAAGCTCCTCTCACAAAACAAGTTAAAATATTCTAAATGTCAAAATTTAAAATTTGTGAATCGAATTTCAATTCAGATAACTAGTTATGCTTTCACTTTCACTTATAAGTCACTTCCTACTTACGCTCATCACTGCGTCAAGTTCACTTTAACTAGTTTTAATTATATTATTGGTTAAAAAGTTCACGAATTAAAGTTCAATGTTATTATATTGATTGCACTTTTCACTTTTTGGAGGTCTCGCTGTTTTTCCGCGTCCTCTGATGTTGTTGGATCTGTTACGGTCTTTGTCGTGATGGCTACTCTAATATTAATATTAATACTCTAATATTACTCTAATGTTAATTAAATACACAACAGGATGCAAAAAACAATTAAAGATTTTCATATTTCATTGTGCTAACTATGAACATAGTGAAACATAACTTATACTTTCAGTTCCACTGCTGTGGGGTGACGAGTTATGAAGATTGGTACCTCATTGATGCTTGGCCAGGAAAGAGGAATGTACCAACCTCATGCTGCCTGCCAGAATTTGCAAACAGTACAGGTGATATACAAAGGCATATGTAGCTGTGTAATTAGGTACTACAGTCACTTTGCTATGGGTTAGAAGAGTGGAGAATCCCAAATGTTAGTATGACTGCATGGTCCTGCACTCAGACACCCCAACATAGCCACATCTATAATGACTTTAGACAGCACATGGTTTACACATATTTTGCTTGTTAGTTTGAAAATATCATTGTTATTTGTGTTTGCTTGTTGAAGATTCAGGCTTGTTGTGGTAAATGCAGTGTACTGCAGATGTCACATTGCATAGAGTTAGAAAATGTTGTATTTTTTTTTATACGTTCATCATATCAGAAAATATTTCAAAAAAAGTATTACGGGCCTTAATCAGATCTATATTTTCTGTTGCATGTAAGTAAGTTGTTGATACCTTGAATAATTTTTTTGGAGAATCAACACATATTTGTTTTGTGCATGTAAAATATGGCTTACATTGTAACGATATCAATAAGGATTACATTTCTGTAGGAACTTCTGAGGGAAATGATTAATATAAATAATCATCAAAATCCTTTAATTAGTTCCAAAAGTGGAATGGTAAATAGACAAGGAGATATCCCATCTGTGTGTTCATTTTATATGCTTTGTGCAAGGAAGACATAGCAGATCAAGCTCAGAAGGAAACAAACCAATGCAGCCTCCATAATGCTTAACTTAATTAGATGCATCCTGAGGGTTAAATATCCAGTGACTGTAAATATTTGTACTCTGGTTTTTTTTTCAGGGTGTGGATATGAAGGTAACCAGGACATGTGGTACCCCACGGGCTGTGCAGAGCAGGTGCAGATGTGGTTTGTGGAGAGACTGCACATTGTGGGCGTCGTCGGGCTTGTTGTAGCATTCATTCAAGTAAAATCTTTATTTCTGTAAAGCTCAATAATATTACATATAAATTAAATGTCCAATTGTGTTCTTGAAATATTTTTTGTTTTTTTTATAGTCACCAAATATTCTGGTTATAATTATAACATTTCTGTCATCCAAGAAATGTGAGGGGAAAATTTGAACCTATAAATTTCTCTAAATATTTTGCTTGTCTGATATATTACAGTATTGTCATAAGTATTTTTAATTTCAGCTATTTGGACTTATCTCATCGATGCTGCTGTTCTGCACTGTCCGACATAAGCGAACATCGCACACATACAAGTCATATGATCCAACCACATGACTACTGCGGGAGGGTGACGAATACTATCGTCGCTGCCAGCCCTTGTGAAGGTATTCTTACATCAGTGGAAGTACGGTTATAGTAAGGCAATAAATGAATTCAGGATTTTCAGAGGCAGTTATGAAACTGTTAACAAAATATTGAAAGGTATAAGAATGAATTTCCTTGTTATCATAAAGACTTTTCTGCATCACACAAGAGTACACTGCAGAAATCATCTAGATTAAATATTTATCCTCTAGTCTCTGTTAATATGAGCAAATACAGTGTGAATGTAATGACATGGTAAGGTTTTCAAGCATAATTAATTTGTAAGAATGATAGAAGCATGAATGGAGTATGAATCAAAAGAAATTATATAAAAGTTTACTCACATAGTAAATTTCAGTATGAGGTCCATCATTCTGCACATGTCTGATCATTATTTTAATTCTTAACCTCACCTCAGGAAGGCCATCAGAGTCGCATACACCAGTTCACTTCTGATACTTTTAAACATTGTCACATTCTGTACCACTTCTTCTACATGGTAAAGGGTAAAAGATTAGCATTACAGCCTGCTATAAGCCTTGGCCTTCTTCTGGCAGTATAACTCCAGTCTTTTGTAGTGTTTGGCACTGCCTGAAGGTTATTGCATGCCAGCCTCTTTACCTGCAGAGAAATCGTGTTCAGTACCCATCGGACAGGTCATGATAGTAAAGGAAGAATCACCTCCTCCACTGGAAATTGAATTTGGACGTTTAGGTCACACAGTTTTTAGCCTGGCCATTATTTTCATAATCCTGTAAATAAAAATCTAGAAGACTAAGGTATGAGGGCATTCTGAATTTAAAGGTACAGTACCAAATTACATTGACATATTTATTGCAAAAAAAAATTAACAGAGTTAAGAAACACTACATACTAATGCTTATTTTTCCATGTAGTCATCGTTAGCATTCAGACATTTATCCCATCGTTTTAAGAGTTTAAACATTCCTTCACAGTAATGTTCCTATCCAAGGGATGTGAAGTACTGTACAACTGTTTTTTGCAATGCGTTTTGGTCCTCAAATATTTTTCCTGATAAAAAGTTCTTAAATGGTCCCAAGAGGTAGAAATCTGATGGCGCTACATCAGGACTATGCAGGGGATGCCGCAGAACTTCCCACTTCTGCTTTTGCAAGCAGGTCACTGTCTGGGCTAAAGTGTGAGGTCATCCTCCATCGTGCGGAAGCCTCACTCCAGCGGTTAATCATCCTGGTCTCTTTTGTCTAATGGCTTCACACAGTTTTGAGAGTTTTGCAGTATTTTTAATTGAATATACCTGCCCTCTTTTAGACTACATGCATGTTTCTTTTGTATCTCATTTTCATACTCAAGTCTTACAGTTATCCGTGTGTTGTACTGGAAGATATAAATAACCTTCAGGGGCTGAAGCAAATATTTGCACTTTTTCTGGGCATTATTGACAGATTGAGGTGCAAACATTTGTCATGAAATATTTTAAAAATTTATTCTCATATCGTAGGCATTGTATTACCAAGCAGGTGAAATCCAGAGCTGTTACCACCTCGTAGCTCTGTGTGAGGGCTATGTCTGAGAAGTACCACCCACAGATAATATCTAGGTGCTTTAAGTGTAACTGTGTGCAGCATTTCAGATGGGAGAAATGACGTCTTGGTAGACACATCTGTCAGTCAACTTCAGGCAAGTGCATTGTATGTGACAAATTTGTTAGGAAATTTTTTAAGAATGATGAGAGTGAAAGAACATTGAAATTCTATTCTGATAAATTTCCATAATTTTGTTTTTATTATCATGANAAGAGTCTTAAATACTTGAGAAGTACTGATAAATGCAAGAATAAAAGAAGCAATTAAATAAATGTTAAAAATGCAGGATAATTATATCAGTTATGTAGGATAAACTTTAGAAATGTAAAATGTCAATGACAAGAAAAGTGTGTTCATGAAAAATTACTACAAGATTATTTTAGAGAATGGATCAGATGCGAGGACAGGTCAGAGATGGATATTATGACATTTTTAGGACATACAGAAGAATGAATTGTCATATGGAGAATAAGATGCAGAAAATTCTTAAAATAAGTACATTGGAGGATAAATTAATAACAGAATTAAATTGACACAATTTAGAAAGAATGAAGAGACATACTTAAAGAATATGTTTTGATGATGAAAATTAAAGGAAAATGCTGAAGAGGAAGACGGAAATAAAAATTTTAACAGTATGTTAGTCAAGAACCGATAAAAAAGGAAGAAAAAACACAGGAGGGAAATGAGGAAACAAAGCTTTTGGAAGATAGATGGAGAGGCTGGTTATCAGACAACCCGTGCAAAACTGGAAATTTAGAAAGAACAGAAGAGATGAACAAAATAATACTTCAAAACTACAACTACAATAAAGACAAGCATTAGTAAAAATAATACATTTTTTGTGAGAGATCTGAAAGAAATGGGACCCATGCAGTGTTTCATATGTCTGCTATTTTATAACGAATCGTTGCATTGACTGAAAGGGATGCTAAATATTCATATCATCATTTTATAGTACATCCCATGATTTTTGTTGAAGAGACCAAGGCAGTGATATATTGTATGTAAATAAGTTGTTATGTACACTTGCATACATTAAGACTGTGCATTTGTGCATCAGATACTATCATTAAAACTTTTTATGGGTTGTGTTAGTGTGTGGAAGATTGCAGCAGACTGTTGTTTTATGCATATAATTCACTGCTTTCAAACCATGTGTATGTCATATTCATTGGACATGAAAATATATTTTCTAGTAAGAAATAAGAGAAGTGACAAGTTTCGTTCTTAGACCTCACTTTTATGACACCAGTGGTACACAAACAAAACCTTTCTGAACCAGTGTGTTGTTACCACAATGGTTACACTAAGGCTGAGGTAGCATCCTGTTTGGGTACCCGTACTGCAGATACCTATGGTGGAGTCAGTCTGCACTTCATAGTTTTGTGTGTGTAAGAGGGTCTACTGTATTATATTACTATGTAATAAGTAAGGTTATGTTATGTTGTCTGTACATGTGTGAAATGTTTATTGTACAATATAGACATATATATATATATAAGATTATATAAAGGGACCATAACTGATAATATACAGAATTAATTAGGCATTTAGTTTAGGTTTAAACATTTTTAAACTGGAATAATATTACATTCCTTATGGATAGATCTGAACTTTCGATTAAAACTAAGAATGAAATTTTAAGTTCAGTTTCTCAAAGAAACTGCTGCTTGTATGTAACCATTTCTATGCCGGCTATGCTGCAGCTGTTGATAAATTTATGTGGTAATATATAGAAGGTGAATAATTAGCTTTAAATTTTGAGAAATTTTGGAACATACTTGTTTCATTCATCATATCAAATATAAACCAAATAGAAACCCGAAGGGGACTAGTTTTAAAATGAAATATGTTATGTATACTGTGGAAAGGATTAATAAGGATTTTAAGGACACAGAAGTCAGAGTTATCAAAGGCATGTCTATCCAAAACATAGTACATAATTGTTTCCAGTTTGGTTGGCGGGGAGGAATATGTGAGAATTGCTCTGTCACTTCATGTGTAGATTTGGGAAAAAATTCTAGAACTGAGATGAGAACAAGGATTCGCTCTACTAGAAAACTTATTTTCACAGTAGTCACAATTTGTAGCACTAGCTACTTCTTCCTTCTGATCCCTTCTAATATCCAACAGTGTCTCAGTGAAAAGTTTCTCAGATCATTGTTTAAAAAAAAATATTCTATGTAAATGGGGCAGAAATTGAGGGGGGGGGGGATTTTGTTGACAAGTTGATTTGTTCTAGTGTTGCCAAGCATTACACTTCTGATGGATCAGGTAGTTTGCATGCTAATGTTCAGAGTAAAAACAGTATTCAACAAATTTTGTGAAGTCTTAGAATAAAACATCAGCAAACAAATTAAGATTTTTCATCTCATTTTGGTTTCAGAATTTCGAGACTTGCATATGCCCACTTGATTTTCTCTTCAATGCAGATACCATATATGCTGCTTTCTAAGTGGATGGATTGTAAGGTTTTTGTATATAACTGCTAAATACAAGAGTTTGCTTTAAGAAGTTCAAGTCTAAACCAACTGATTACTATAATATTATAATAACAATAATTATTATTTTAGAACAGCCGGTATAGCAACTGGCTATGGGCTGGACGAATGAGGGGTCGGAGTTTGAGTTCCAGTAGGGTGAAGAATTTTCTCTTCTCCAAATCCAGATGGGCTCTGGGGCCCACCCAACCTCCTATCCAATGGGTACTGGGGGCTCTTTCCCCGGGGGTAAAGCGGCCGGATTGCGTGAAGCTGACCTCTCACTTCCAGCTAATTCCGAGGTAAAAAAAAATGTGGATCTATACATCCACTTCCCCATACCCCTTCATGACGTAGCGCTTAAATTCATCGAGCACAGGGACAACTTTACCTTTACCTGTTGTTTAAAATAATTTAAGTTCTACCCCTTCTCTTGTTTCTAAAATTTAGTCCTTAGATGCTAGATACAAATTGTGTCTGTTATATCAATGTAGGTTTGTGTCTTAAGGCACATTAAGAGGAATTAACAGGTATCATATACTCTGATATGACAGTTAAGTGTTTTCATAATTTTTTCAAATTGTATATATAGTAGCATAGAACATATTTCTGTTTATGAGCCAGGATAGCTCAATCAGTGAAGTGTCATGTTGTATGGCTGCAATTACATTCCAGATATCTACAGGAACCATTTTTAGACTAGTTCTGGGTCCCACTTAGTGTCCAATGCAATGGGTACCAGGGATATAGTAGGCTGAGCTTGAGGCCATATTTTCATATCCTCAATTCACTTACAGCAGAGTCTAAAAATATTTTGTGTGATATTTTATTTCATAGTGTGTATATGTTGCCCTGTTGGATTTGAGGCTGTCCCAGTGGTGACTATGAAGAATTGTATCTTCTGTGATAACCTTGTGTAAAAGTTTTGCAGCATGTTTGAGTCACAGCTTAAATATTCTTCTATCTTAGAAGGAGTATTTTCTACAAAGAACTTCAGTTGTTCATATTTTTCAGATCAATATGAAACTTTTTGATACATCATCCATATTTTATCCCTTATGTCATACATATTTCCTGTATTCATAGATCAAATTTGCATGTTGTACCATAGGTATTCTACTGAATTGAATGTATGAAATGTACAATGGTAACAATGATATCTGAAAAGTTCTGCATAATTTTATTAGCATTGCTTCCTAAAAGAAGTACACATCATTGTTTTAATTTTGAACAATATTTGTTTGGTTGTAATGTGCCAGTGTTAATTTATTATATAGAAACAATTTGAATATTGTTTTATAGCTAATGGTGTTGGGAATTATTATTATTATTATTATTAATTTTTTAAGTTATATAACAGATACAGTCAATACAATAATAATAAAATATGCATTCAGTCTTACATAATACAGGTATTTCTTGACTTACAAGATGGTTACATTTTTGAGAGCAGTTGCATAATTTGAAATTCTTTTTCCAGTAGCAATAATGTTATAAATAGATGTTGTTTACAACAGAGTTTTCTTAAATTCACTTTTCTATATGAAAGCAGCAAATTTATGTGTTAAAGAAAAATTCACATAAATTAAAATATATATGTAAGTCGGGGCATACTTGTGCATGATGTAATAAATATATCTGTGTTGTAAATAAGTAAACATATTACAGTCTGTTGCTTTTTAATTATTTACTTAGTGTTATATCTTAATAATGAAAATATTTCTGTTCTTTATAACTTAACCTTGTGTTAACTGATTCATAGAGTTTCAGATTACTCATTCATAAAATTCTGCTTTGGGTTTTTATTTTTGGAACTATGGTAAAACTGACATTCAGGTAGACATATCCATGGAAAATTATCTTCTGTTTTGTATCTTAAGACATTAAAGTTTATGACTGAATGAATGAATGAATGACATATTTCTAAACAAATGTATTCAGGACTCCAGAAATATCACTTAAATCATGTACAAATTTGTCTGCAGTTCTGGAATATTGTGCATTCTAAGAATTTATAGAAGATATTTCAAAACTTTTCAGCCTCAACCAACTATGCTACTGCGTGTCCCCTATAACATGTAAACTGCAGTGAAAATATGCTTACTTCAGGTTGCCTGTTCATGGCAACTGGGTGGAGTTTCTGGATTCTTGGTGATATTTTCGTGGTTGCAGCTCACAATTTCTATACAACAAATTCAAGTGTAATGATGCATGGCAGTGTGGAAAGAAAAGAATGTAGGAAAGATTACAATGGAAACTGATAAAAATATTACACTTTGTGTTAACAGTTTTATGGCATCTTTAATCACAGAAATAACTGTAGTGTATTACTTTGCAATTGACGAAACAAAGGACATTCATCCTCCATACATACAAGCATGTTCTCTCTTTCCACATTTTGTGATTGTAGGAAAAATTAAAAGCAGGCAATAATGTGTTCAGTCTCTTGTTTGGCAGAGTTTACATTACTGTAAAGGTGAATTAAATTGGTAAATTGCAGAAATAACCATAGAATTGTAGACAGTTACATGAACAATCAAAATCTAGCAATATTGTAAATATATAACATAATTACAAATAATTGCCACTTTTCTTGTACAGACTTGAAAACTTTCTTTGTGAATATCTATTGTCCTTTTCAACAAACAGTTCACAGACCAACAAAGTCCTTGATTCAAATACCAACTATCTTTGCTCCTACATTGTTGAGCGTCTCTGTTGCCTTCCTTGTGATGCTCTTCAGTACTTCATATGGTAACTAGAAGAAAGAATTCAGTTACTGAAATCATCACATGCTATAGCTACCAGAGGTTTGAAAGAACCTCCATCATCAAGGTAGAAAGCCTCTGAAACTTTGGTACCTGTCTACCAGAGTACACATCATCACATACAAGGAGACCATAACCTTAATATCCACTGTCACGAGAATCTTGATTTTCAAAACTGAAGGGACAGAAACATGAAACATGAAACATTAATTTTAATTATAATAATCTATATATAATTAGTTTAAGTGAGGCAGTGTTTGTTTATTTGTGATTATGATAACACCAGAGGATGGCATGAATGAACAGCAGTGTTTCAGTCAGTAGTACAGTCTTTACTTTTGTCGAAGAAGTTACCTCTACACTGTAATTATCGTGCCTATTCTATCATGTATCTCTCCAGAAGTTTTCAAATTCATGGCATTCATATTCAGTGATGTGATTTAAGAGTGTCCCTCAAGGGCTATAATGTGAAAGAGTATGTGAGTGGAAGGTTTATCTGTAGAAACTTGCTTTGAGGTGGGGATTGTCAAATTGTCCATTAAATATTCAATGGGCATTTTCTAGTAATGATGATAACAGAATCCATCCACAGAATCATGTCTAAATAATGGATAGCCAAACAGAAAATATCTGTCTGATCTTCAAGTTGTGGGTTGTGCTATCAGCTGAAAACTGATTCATATAAACAATTACGTTACAGATGAAGACTAAAGAATATTTTCAGTTTGTAACCTATCAAGAGCTAATGGCAACTAATTGCCTACAGCAGCAATTGGGTAGAACATAGTGAGAGGGTGGCAAATGAAATTCTTGAACTTTTTTGAATTTATAAACCACAAGGAAGGAGAAATGTTGTGGCAAATGTGACTGTAGTGACAGAACTGTGACTAATTCCTGAATGCAGTACATAAAGAAATTCTGTAAGCTATTCCAATGACATTTATTTAGTTTTGTTCTGCATTTGTTTTTTTCTTCCTCGAGTAAATTTTTATTTTGATTACATCAATGGACCATTTCTTGTATCAGATGAATCCAGTCCTTAACCTCACACAATACTTTTTAACATCTATTTTTTATGTTATCCTCCCATCTTTACCTAGGTCAGCACAGTGATCCTTCAAGTTCTCTGGTTGCAATTTTTATGCGTCTTAGTTCCCATGCATGCTACATGACCTGAGGACCTTGCCCTCCTAGATTTGATTAGTTATAATATTCTTGTCTTGCTCTGATTTATTTTAATACCAATGTCCAAGGGAGAAGTTCAGGTGTTTTTTGAATGACAGCATCATGAGAAAAGCTAACAGCATTACATATTTACTTTATATCATTGCTGTATTCATACCTGCTGGGAGTTGTTTCTATGCTACAATCAAAGCATTTCCTGTATGACACTCTTTCTCCATGAAGAGTTTATCAGTTTATTAAAAAATTAGGAAGTGTATTTCTAACAGCGTGACATATTTGGAAGGATAACATTAAAATGGATCCTAAAGAATTATGACTTGATGTTGCAGACAGAATTTGTCTGGCTTAAGAGGGGAACCCATGGCTAGCTGTCGTGAAACTAGTAATGGAAATTTCAGGTTTCACAAAAGTGCAACATTTATCGATTAGTTGAGCTGCTTGCAGCTTTGGAAAGAATACACTTCCACGAAATTTATAATGACGTGAGCGGTTTATAATGTGCCATTTCTTGCTCTGTACCAAATTCATAAAAATCAGTGAATTACATAATGTTTAAATTTTATTTTGGAGAATCTCAACTTATGTTACACCTTATATATATATTTTCTTTTTTTATTTTCTGAAAGCAACCAAAAATCCGTGAACCATGAAAATGTGCAGTCAACGATAATGGATTGGTGTGCACATACGTATAACTTCAAAATACTTGTTATGATGATTGATATGATTTTTGGTAATTAATAGTTACATAATATAAGTACGTGAAATATAATTCATGTTGATTTATACGTGATATTTGCTATTTAGAAGTTAGCTTGAACGTTCAGACAGTGGCGCGCACTCGAGTGGTGGCGTGGAGAATTAGAAGTGTCTTTAGGAGTTTATGAGAACGATGTATTATCAATGAAGTGGAGTTGAGACATGTCATTGGGTTTTATTGTCTCCCTGCGCGCGCAAGCTATGGCAGCTATGGGTTCTATCTTTTTGTAAGTTATTACGCAGCGACGCGGTTTGTTGGTCCGAAAGACGCTTAAACGGAACAGTTTTAATTCTTGGCAAGTATAAAAATTGAAGTGTCAGTTTTGTTATTTCTATACAGATAACAGCAGTGAGATTTGTCAAAATCAGTGTCGTGATTCCGTGTTGTGTTGGTTTGTTTCTCAGACTGCAGAATTTATATGACTAGAATAAAAGTACACCTTGCTACGAGTAGGTTCAATGCCCAATCTTCTGATTCATGGGCGTGCAAATTATGGCCCGCTGGCTGGATGCGACACGAGAGAAAAAAATTTGGGCCTCGGGTATATTGTGAAAAATTATTTTTAAAGTAGGTCCCATTTTACCATTTTCATTTCTGAAGCAGTATAATATTGTATTTCTTTTACGCGAACACAAGTTTTGGTTGATTTTCGCAGCAATGAGCATTAACTCCACAGTTTTCTTCTAACACAGTTACAAAATGCGGTGTATCACCGATTATATACTTTTCAAGATGACATCAGGAGAATAGTAGGCCTATAATTCTTCAGCATTGTATGTCTCTCCACGTCATCTTTGTCGACATTTTGCTGCCATAATATTTAAAAAGAACATGGTTTTGCGGCATCTGTGGGAATTCCTAATAACACTGGTGTGCTTTATTGTTGTTCGATAAATACGCCCAGATTCACAGGATAAGAAAAGGACAAAGTTTGGAGGGAGAAAGAGCGGGAGAACCACGAAGCGCGGGATCTCAATTTTGGCTATCGGTATGCCTAGTAGCAGTCAGTGTTTTTCCGAGAACAGGCAGTTCGTCATAGAATTGTGAATCGTTAGTGAGCTCCGCAGTTTACTTCATAATGTGTGTGTATTTGAGGAAGTGATATAAGTTGAACGTTCCGAATTGCTGGGTTTCTGGACGTTGTCCATCCGGTGTTCTAAAAAACTAGAGGACACAACGTTTTGGAAACTTAATCTATTTCCGTCCTCAGGTGAGGGAAGACACCTACTCTGTTGATTGAGCTTAGCTCTTCCTAAGGGACCTAACAGAGTGAGTGTCTTCATTCTCATCTGATAACGGAAACAGATCCAGCTTTCAAAATATTGTGTTCTCTAGTTTTCTAGAATGCCGGACAATGGGCATAGTCAAAATGCCCAGTAACCTTTACATTCTATCAGTTTGACGTTGTGTAGCAGTGCGTATATATATTTCTGCATATGCAGTGTGAACAGTTTTCCTTGTGAACGAATGTAAGAAAGCATCAAACACTGGGAAATGCGCCTCAACCTTCAAGGAGCATCATTTCTTGCTAGTGTGGTGAGTAATTACATTCATTATGTAGTATATTATATGTTGTTGCATGTTAAAAGATAATTCAGAAATATTGTGTGGACTTCTTTTCGGGATTCAGTCCCTATTACAGCACCAAGAAATTTGCCCACTGCTGGTCTTGTTAGTGCCCTCCGTTCGCGATGTAGTAGCGTTTGAGACAGCGTTCAAGAATGTAAAGACGAATGCCATCTTGCATAAAAAAATGGCAGTTCGCCCTTCCGCTACGTAATTGTTTCTACAGTAAAGTAATTTATTTAGTTACTACTTTGCAGTGCTGTGGTCAGTGATTTTTGGTTTATTAGCTTCATATTTCAACGTAGACACAATTTTCTGTCACAGGTGTCTGTAGTTGCTCTTTTATTTAGATGTAGTTTCGGATTTCTTTAACAAACCCGAACTTAGTAGCGGGCCAGGACACAATTCCGTGATAGACTATGGAGCGTAAATATATAAACTAATAAAAGTCTGTTTGTTTCTGTCTACAGGCCTACATAGTGCATAAGCCTTTGGCGTTTCTTGCGCTCTCTCCTTGATATCCGAATGTTGCACGAACCAGTACACAGAGTGAAAAAGAAATGTACGTCGTAAAGGAATATTAATGGAAATCATATATTTTATTAGATGCTAATAATAAACAAAGAAATGACAAAATTTTGCTGATAAATCGTAATAATTTTTATATAAATTATGTGCATATTTATTTTACTTGCTCTTTCAGTAACTGAAATTATCAAATGGGGCAAAGGCCGCGCTATAGCTCAAGCGGTTAGTCGCTGGCTTCCCACCGCGGCGGCCCGGGTTCAAGCCCGGGTCTCGTTAAGTGGGATTTGTGGTGGACAAAGTGGCGCTGGGGCAGGTTTTCTCCAAGTACTTCGGTTTCCCCTGTCAATCTTCATTCCACCAAAATCTCCAGCATCATTATCACCCGGGGCAGGTACAGTAGGCCAATCAGTGGCCGCCGTGTCGAGTGGACCCAGCTGGACTCCCCACTAAGCGAAGCGAATCAAATTGGGCAGATTGCGGTTGAACCAGTTTAACCTCAATAAGTGAAGGGGATACGAAAATGCAATACTGGATATCATTGAAGAGTTCTGCTTTCTGTAACATAAAGCCGTGTAGTCCTTTCAAATTCAGTCGACGTTTCAGAGTCGACGAATAACGAAAGTAAGAAACCGGCGTGAGGCAGACGCTCCTTGCTGCCTGCTCCATGTTACTCTCTTGCCTGACTTGTTTCTCGACCCTGAAAACGAAGGCGATGTGTTCTTCACGAACGTCACTTGACTTTCAGCGCACTACAAAAAGCAGGATATCCCATAAGCCAGAAGCTTAAATCCTACATTGATATGTCATTGCCTTGGCTTTCTCTTACTAGCATAAATGCTGGCAAAATTTTTAAAAATAGATAGGATATTAACGTCCATTATTTATGGTCCGTGACTATTGCAAAACTTTTTTGTTCACAACTTAATTTTAATTTACGCTTTGACACTACATGTTTCGGCCCCAAACGGCCATCTTCAGGTGTCTTGATATGTTACAAATACAAATACAGAATCATAGATAGGATATGTTTATAATTAATCTTAAACTCTCATTTTGTAAGTTTTTTTTAAATGCTAGTAGGGTGGGACTAAGTCCCTTGTACTGCGGCCAATTGTGGCCTATTGTACCAGCCCCCAGATGATAGGTGAGGGTGATTGTGGAGCAATTGGTGGAATGAAGATTGGCAGGGGAAACCGAAGTACTCGGAGAAAACCTGCCCCAGCGCCCTTTATCCACCATAAATCTCACTTGACCAGACCCGGGATCGAACCTGGGCCGCCGCGGTGGGAAGCCAGCGACTAACGGCTTGGTCTATGGCGCGGCCGTTTTGTAAGGTTAGTATTTAGTGCAATCATTACGGCTCTCCCAGTTAGTCCATCTATAGGCTGCGTCATTTGCAACCCGCCACCCCAACTACGAAAACAGGTCACGTACGTGTGTACAGAAATGAAAACAGACGCAGTTCCCTCCGGTGTAATGGAATCTCCCCTTCTTCCTCTTCAAACCCGAGTCAGTGTCACCTTCGTTGCTAGGTCGCTGCTGTCACCAGTTGCGTACAATCTCCGCGCTTGTACAGGGCGACCCATAAAAAGAAAGTTCTGTTGTACTGTCCGAATCATCACGAATGCTCTTCTAATAATTGCATATGTTTCGTAAATATCTGTTGTCAAGAGCAATATGGTTAAACTTGTTCTATTAGACGTCTTTAAGAACAGGGCATGCCCAGTTACTGTGACATCACAGCAGAATAAGAGTAGGTTCAGTATGGAATATATTCGCAAAAAAATTACGCGTGCCCAGAATTTATGAATTCGGATTTTATTAACGTCCATTTATTGCAAGTGCCGATCACAGTGGCCGCGCAGTCTAAAGCATGAACCGTCTTCGCCCGGTCAAACCCTGGGTTCGTGTTTTCGAATCTCACTTGAGGCATGAATGTATGCATTTATTCTGTGTATGGGTAAATGCCTTGCAATGGGCTGATCCCCCATCTAAGGAGTCCTACTAACTGTGTAAAAGATCAAGAAAATGATAAGGCTGGCAAAGTCCAACAAACGACTGCAGAGCCATAAATAAATAGACGACAGCCCAGTTCAATGTGTATGAAGATTTTTTTAATTACGCTGGTGGAGACAAAGAATTCGGAAGGCAAAGAGATATTTGGTCGTTACACAATTTTTGTGCAGTGTTTGCAAAGAAGGCAGTGTAAAGTAAAAATGTTAGTTGGAGGATATAATCAAGCAATACTTACATCAACAGTGGAGCCAAGGAAACTGGTGAACTTTGTTACACCGCTCACGATGCTGCGCCCGATTTGACCAAGTTTTTCCCCATCATTTCCATACTTCTCTTCCTCCCGAATTGTGTCCAGAATTGGTTGAGGCTGTTTATGAAATGCAATAGATTCGCAGTGTACTCATATTAAAATATTACTCCATCAAACGAAAATATCAGATCTCTAAAATATTTCTTCTAAATTTATCATTAAATGAGATTCACATTTTAACACTTTGGAGCACGAGAAAGAGGAAGTAGGAGGTAAATAAAATAAAAAAGAGCATGGGTACCGGGTGCGCTTTCCTTTGAGTTAAGTTTGCCGAGGCTTGAAGTTGACCTCCAGCTAGTGCTGACGTCAAGAAAATGCGGATCTATACATCCACTCCCCCATACGCCATCATGGAGTAGTTCTTAATTAGTTAAACGTAGGGACAATTTTACCTTTCACCTTTAGGCGGAAAGAGATTATTGGAGAGGTGAGAAACACTTCATTTTGGAGGGAAGAAAGGATAACATTTTGGCGGATTTCAGACTGCGCATGCGCCGTTTTTCCGATCAGCTAAGTAAGAAAGTGAGCTCAATACTGTAGCATCCTGTTGCGTTTGAGTCAGTTGGTTGTATTCAACCGTCACTTGTTGCGTAATGTATTTGCAAAACCGCACATCACTGACGGGTTGCCTACAGGTGCCGGATGAATGTAACCAACAGCAAATGAAGGTATGAGAAAGAATGTAATTATTCGTTTGAGACATGGGCCAAGGACCTCCGGGATTTTCATTTTCGGAATTAATGTTGATTTGCATAATTTAAAAAATTAATCGAAATCAAATCAAATTAAAAAATCCATCTGCTATCTCACAGAAAAAACACGGCTTCTCTGTTACAAAGACCAGCTTTTAAATATAATAAATGGGGGAAAAATGATGTTAATCTTGAGATTCTTACGAAGCACACAGCTGTGTGGGGGAAGTGTAGACATTTTTTAACTTTAAGACAGGCAGTACATACAGTGAACACTGGGCTTGAAGGGTTGCTTACATGGGAAATAACTTTTCTTATTAAATATATGTGAAATAAGCAATGAGATATATCAAAAGCGAGGAATATCAGTGGCATTGAGTAGAACCTCAAGGGAACAAAGAAAGATTAAGTCTTATTAAGGACGGTATGCCCAATGGCAGGTCCAATTCTGTATGAAAGTGAAGTTTAGGATAAGAAAAGAAAACTTTATTAAAATTAAAACAATGGAAATTCACACGAGATTTGAGGTTCCCACCGCGGTAAGAGCCGGAATAGAGCAGTCGATATAGCGACTTGCTACGGGCTGGACGACGTAGGGGTCTGAGTTCCAGTCCCGGTTGAGGCAACCATTTTAAACTTCTCCATTTCGTCAGACTGGCTCTGGGGCCCACCCAGCCTCCTATCCAAGGGGTATCGGGTTATCTTTCTCCCGGGAATAAAGTGGCCGGGGCGTGAAGCTGACCATTCACATCCAACTAATACCGAGGTCAAGAAAATGTGAGTCTATACATCCACTCCCCCTTACGTTTTCGCGTCGTAGTGATTAATTAGTTAAGCAAGGGGACAGCTTTACCTTCATAGCGGTGAGTGTGAAGAATATAATCAGGCTGAAGTTTTCCGACATTTCGGAGGAACACACTGCTTCCATGTTTACGGTCGAAGAACAAGTGGAAAGGAAAATATCAAGCAGTGGTCCTGGCTTGTATTTTGCCTGAAGATGGAGGCATTATATTCCTAAGAAACATCGGAAAACGTGTGACTACCTGGCAGCAAATCCCAGACGGATGTACTGAAGGCAGAAGTGCAGTCTTTAAGATAAATCAAGGGATATGGTAGGTTAGAGGTACATAAGAATGGAGGGACATGGAAGGAAATGAACATTCAAGCCTATTCAGTAAATGGTGGAATAAACGAATATAGACAAAAACGGTTAATCCACTTTTATGAAAGGAGAATCGTGTTGTTGGCACAAGCAGTGTTCCTAGACATGGCAGCTGGGTTGTGGGTGAGGACAACCGTGGCAAGAAGTAGCGGGCCAGTGGCTGCAGCTGCAGTATGGAAAGGGGAACAAAGGACCTATATAACACATAGAATCCTTATCACGGCTGGCGGGCTAAGCCAAATCCATTAAGTACCTTTTGCATCGAGTCCTTTTGCTTACAAAAGACGCACAACAGAACGCTGCTCTTTGGTAGCACACTAGTCAAGCGCGGTCTCCATGAGCCATACGCATGCGCGTCTGCTGCCTACATTCTCTTGAAGCTGGACTGTGCTTCAACCTAGTGATACACATAGCAATCCTATTTTTTCAATTACAGTTGTTTTACTTCAATTTGTGACCTATTTACTGACTCTCCTTCGTACTTAACTTTCTCCTTTAAATTAAACGTTGGTGAAGATACAAAAATAATCTTACCTGCAACACATCTACGAGTAAAGTTTGGAAATACTTCAGAGCCGGTTTGTTGCTCTCCAATTCAACTCTTGTCCTGTCCCCCGAATCGACTACAGGCGCACTGGTCTTGCTTGTAGGTGATATAGACTGATAAAAATATAATGGAAAAATATTTTGAATTGAGTCAAGATATTCTAGAATTTTTTTAATTAACTAATCTGTGTTCATTTTCGTAACATACTGATTTTTTACGGTGAGGAGTTGTTAGCCCCACGCCAAACTCCCAAGCTGGTGGGCCACCCCTTGTCGGCTATCCGCGACTGCTTATTCTATATATTCACAGCTTCCCTCCAAAACTGGAGGGCGTCTTCATAACTTGTTTTCTTCTCCAAGTAAAATTAGAATGATCAAGTCTAGGAGGATGAGGTGGGCAGAGCATGTAGCACGAATGGGGGAGACAAGGAATGCGTATAGGATATTGGTGGGAAAGCCAGAAGGAAAGAGACCACAGGGAAGACCAAGGCATAGGTGGGTGAACAATATTAGAATGGATCTTAGAGAGTTAGGATGGGATGGTATGGATTGGATATATCTGGCTCAGGATGGGACCAGTGGAGGTCTCTTGTGAACATGGTGATGAACCTTCGGGTTCCATAAAAGGCTGGGAAATTGTTGAGTAGCTGCAGAATTGACGGCTCCTCAACAAGTGCTCAGGTCCATGAGTCAGTAAGTAAGTAAGTAAGTAATCTGTGTACCTCGTTGTGCTTTACTTATATTAATTTCAGGTATAAATTTGTCATCTCAGAGTTCATTACTCTGAAGGTAAATTTGTTAAAACGTCTATGAAGGAACGTCTGTGAAGCCTTGAGTGGACAACTTTATGGAAGAAAAAAGCCCAGTGCTTTCAGTGAGTTTTTCAGTATGGTGATTTTGGTGTCCATCGAGTGTTGTAAAAAAATTTAGTAACTTCAGAATGATGATAAAGGACCTTTATTATTAGCTGATGATCATGCACTTTAAATTATGTTTTAGACATAAGCTACAGTCAGAAATTACTTTCGTTAAACAGTGACCGTACAGGAAAATATTTCAAATAGAATTGTAAATTCTTATAAGACTGAATCTCATTTTCTTCGGGTTCTTATTGAGAAACTTACAGTTTTCATTTTAACTGACTTAGAGGAAATAGTCAATATTGAGAAACCACATTTAATCGGTTTCACGAAATTCCCAGCGATTTATCAAACCCAAAGTTTCATTGCAATGTTGAAAAGAAATCGCTACTGGTCGCCGTCCTTAGCCAGATTAATCCGGTCCCCAATCCTATTTTCGCAAGGTCCACTTTAATAAATTTAGTTATAAAGATAAGGTAAAAAGCAAAGCTATTTCCTGTAACAGGCCGTGGAGGTCCATAGGGTTGCGAGACGTCGAGGCTCCCACATTTTCTAGATAGTCGGCTCACAGAATGCGGTGAGGCTGTCAGCCTTACGCACCGGCCGCCATTTACCCTAAGGAAGATTTCTGGTACTCATTTCTGTTAGAGACCGAGTCGCCCCCAGGCCCATAGTGCTGCTGGAAGGTTTAGGTAGATTAAAAATTTCTATATCATCAGAAATCGAACCTGCGACCTTGGGGCTTGTAATATAGTGCCTCAACCAACTAAGCTACGGCGTGTATACATTTAGCTACGCGTTGACTGATTACCTCACTCTTGGAACTGAGCCCTTCTTGAGAAACTGCCAGTTGTGCATCTACTCAAGAACTTCCCAGAATTTTATGGAACCCGAAAGTTTATTACTATGTTCACAAGAGCCCTCCACTGGTCCCTATCTTGAGCCAGACCAATCCAATCCATACCATCCCATCCTATCTCTCTAAGATCCATTTAATATTCCCCACCCGCCTACGCGTTGGTCTTCTCAGTGGTCCCTTTCCTTCTGGCTTTCCCACCAATATCCCATATGCATTCCTCTTCGCTCCATTCGTGCAACATGCCGTTCCCATCCCATCATTCTTGGCATTGTCATTCTAATTAAACTTGGAGAAGAGTACAAGTTATGAAGCTCCTCATTATGCAGTTTTCTCCAACCTCCTGTCACTTCATCTCTCTTCGGTCCAAATATTCTCTTCAGGACACTGTTCTCAAACATCCTCAGTCTACGTTCCTCTCTTAATGTCAGAGACCAAGTTTCACACCCATACAGAACCACGGGCAAAATTATAGTTTTGTATATTATAATTTTTATGTTTTTAGACAGCAGACTAGGAAACAAAGAAGTTCTGGACTGAATGGTAGCAAGCATTACCCGAGTTCAATCTCCTCTTAATTTCCTCCTGAATCAGGTTTTGATTTGTTACAGTCGTTCCCAAATATCTGAACTGTGCCACATTTTCAAAACATTTGTTACTTATCTTTATATCATAAATTTACCCTGCATTTTGGTGACGAGACAGCAGCATATACTTAGTTTTGTCTATGTTTACTTCTAGGCAAACCTTCTTGCTAGAGTCACTGATCCTGATATTAGTTGTGTTGTGACGGTTGTAATAAAGAAGATTTTCTAGATCTTACACATTCGGTAGGACTCCTTGGGCGGGTTATCAACTCGTCACAAGGCCTCTACCTGTACACGAACACAGAAAAACGCACACACACAAACTAAACATCCATGCCATGAGTGGGATTCGAACCCACGATCCCGCCTTCCGATCGAGCGAATACAGTACATGACTTAGACCGCTCAGCTACCGTGACTGGCTACCAGATTATTACCAAACAAAATAACTTGCCTGCGTTCACGAAGTATATGTACATTTGCCTCGAGAAAATTGACCCAAGCGGCAACAATTTGGCATGTATTCGGAAGGCTTTCTGTTAGAATCTCGGTAAGGACACCTGATGTCTCGACTGAGTTATTTCGTGGATTTCCTCAGTCCCTACAGGAAAATTCTGGATTGTGCCTCAAATTATGTCCTTACCCACACCTTTCCAACATCCTTTCCAACTCATTATTCACTAACAAACCAAGCATCAAACGCTGTGTATTCTCAGCTAATAACAGCGTCGTTAAGCCTTAAAATGCCAAACCCCGCCGTAGAACTATTTGCTAGAAATACCTTGGCTGTTTGCGGATTAATGCGGTCGCACAGAGAAACCCAAAAATACTGTCCTCAAATGCCCTTGAATAAGAAACAGATACGTCTCAATCGAGAGCCCGTTCATTTCTCTAAACATCGGTTACAACTGATGCCATCTGTTGACAGAAAGGTATCACCAATCGATTATCAATAGACGATGTCTTTCGCTTCGGCAGCTTTAACTCAAGTAGAACGAACAGGTCTAGGCCAGTTAAATGAACAAAGGATTAAACAAACCGTGAATAAAATACCTACTGTTGCTAATTTAGTATTTTCCCTCGAGTCGGCAGTATCTGTAGCTGCCGTAGATGTAGGTACTGCGATGGACGTGCCCTGCTCTCCTCTAGCGACAAGTAGTTCGATCTTCGTGGGACCATGCGTGTTCTCAACAGGGCTTGAAGACGGATATCCTGCAGCTAGAGCCGAAAACATGACTAGACATAGGGCGGGTGTCCTGGCGTGCATCATTTTAATCGTGAAATAATTTCTGCAAGAAAACAATTCATTTCATTATTTAATGCAGCTACTTCAGCCGCGGGTGCTATAGGTCCATACAAAGAAAAAACTCCGTGGCCTGTAGTCCGCAAGCGAACTATACCGACCGAGCAACCGTCGCTTGTCGGCGATGTTAGTGCCAAATTTTGCGGATAGAGGGTGTCGCGTGGACAGCGCAACAGATCCCCTCGGCCATTAATTTCGGTTTTCTAGAGCAGAGGTATGGGGCCCATATTTGTGGAATTTGAAGCCGCGATGCCCGAAATGACACTGTTTGAGGTGTCGTCAATAAAATGACGACGACAGGGACGCTGAAGTTTTTCATACCACTTCCAGCATTAATCTTGATGACGTTCAGCATTCTGTCCAATTGACGAAATTGTTATGACTAAAAACAGACGAAGCGTGACGTTTATAATTGTCACCTATTGCAGAGCTGGGCTCTTTTCATAGCGCTTTCAGAACAAACCACGACTGCGCTAACCTTCTGCTCAGTCGACGCCTTGACGAATTTTAATGTGACTAAATGCAGAAGCATGACATACAGAATGGTACTAAATTATTGTCGAGGTTTCCTTGGCCTATATTTTTCAAACCTTACGTAATGAAAAGCACGCATGTTGATGTTATTTAGAATTCTGTATTATTAATTCTACAAAAAATAAAACTTTTTGAGTTACACTTTCATATTTCGTAGGTAGTTTTATTTGGTTAATTTTGATTTGAAAATTATATGCCACAGAAATCCCGACAATAATTTAGAATCACGCTGTATGTAAAGTGGGGGGGGGGCTGAATTTGCATAAATGTTTATATCCCTCCAATGACGGCGTGGCTTTGAAAGTGGGGGAAGGATACATGAGTTCGTGTTCTGCACTGGGAAGTATAGGCCGCGTGCGTGTATAGGCCGCAGCACAATTTTCAGACAGAAATTATAGAAAAAATAATTTTCTTGGAATATTATTTCAGGAGTAGAACACCCTGTATTACTAATTATGAATATATTTTTTTTAAATGAAGTGTGATTTCGAATATAAGCCGCACCCCAGTTTTCCTCTTGAATTTTTGGCAAAAAATGTGCGGCCTATACATGCGTAAATACGGTAACTGTGCTCTAATATGTGATATAACATCTGGTGAATATTTGCCAACGTTTCAAAAGAACCTGCTCCCGTTCTCTGCAAGATAATATAGTTTTAGTATAGCCTCCCTGCAAAGGACGAAGAATTTTTACGCGAAATTTGAGATTCTGACGACGTCGAACACGAAAATTACTGTCGTTTCTGGAGATGATGCCACGCAACCTGATAGAAATTTTCCGACATTTCGGAGGAACCTCCTCCCTCTGGAGTATAAAAGTGTATACAGATACAGTAAACTGACGATAGATGAATAAGACCTAAATTCACTCTGAGAGACTTGAGGTTCTAACAGCGGTGACTCTTAGGTCAACGATTTTCTTAAATGTGACGTCATACTGCCTGGTGAATATTTACGAACTTTTCGGAGTAACCTGCTGCCCATATTTTCAATACACAAAATCAATTCTGAAGACAGAGGTACCAGATTTCTCCGAAACGTTGGTATTAGTATATCACGCTACACGTCTTCACATCGTGGAAGAAATTATATTTATATTTACTGCCTTTAAAATCTCAAATTTCATATTCCATTGCACTAGAACAATTTAAGTCTTGAAGAATTATATCTTCTGCAGTATAACGTCTTGTAGTCAAGTAAAAGTCAACCGACGTTTTGGACGAAAGTGTCGCCTCCATATTTGGGCTTGGAGAGTAAGTGAAGAAAGAAACCAGCGTGAAGTAGACTCCATTCTGCTCCTTCGTACCGGCTTCTTCCTTCACTTCGACCCTGAAAATAGAGGCGACATGTTCCTCCGAAACGTCATTTGAATTTTAGCGGGCTATAAGGCGTTATATCCCTGAAGATATAACTGTTCGCAGCCACGGCTGTGAGAGACTCACATCTACGAAACTGAAGTTACGTCATAGGCAGGAAAATCTCGGAACCTTTGAGTTTGTTGGTAACCGTAAACTCAAGAAACGTCATGATTAGGACCCGGATTTTGATGACCTGAAAATATTTAAAAAAGACCTATAAAATGACCGAAAAATCCAGAAAAATAACCTAAAATTTGACCCAGAAATATAATATGCAGGGCCCGGATTTTGATGACCTGAAAATATTCAAAAAATGACATATAAAATGACCGAAAAAATCCAGAAAAATGACCTAAAGGAGAGAAGAAAGAACACTTCGCTTCCATGTTATTCACATTTCAGAAAGCATATGAAGAAAAATTCCGTAAAATGGCCAAAAATGACAAGAAGTACTCTTAAAAGTCCAAAAATTTACTAAAAATTACCCCCTACATGAAAAAAATGACCTTAAACCTAGAAATGTCAAAAAATGGGAAGAAATTACCTATAAAATTTACTTTTCTGTAACCGGCAGCTCATAACCGAGATTTATATACTTAAGAGCATCGCATAGGATACAAGGAAAAGAAGAAGACATGTCATCAAAATCCATGCCCTGGTCATGACAGACGACTTGGAAGCAAATTCCGTTTTATTCACAGCAGTGCAGTTTGACAGGTTCGACTGAAAGGAAGGGAAATGGGCGGCAGAAAAACTGGTCCAGTGAGACCGTGAAAATGGAAACTTGATCTGTCAACTGTATCCAGCGGTTAACATTTTGAAGCACTGAGACCAGAAAGAGAGGGAGAGAAAGTGAGAGGTAAAGGAGAGAGATTAGAAGAGATGGTGAAAAGGGAAAGTCATGGGAGAAGCAGACAAAATTCACTTTGCGAAGAGATACCAAATATCACTTTCTTAGAAAGTTCGCCCACATGACCTCTTCAGAGCTATATGGTAATGAAGATATTACGATGTTTAGTAGAAGCCTGAGACAAAAGCAACAAAATTTTGATTTTCTGAATGAATGGTTTGTTTGTTATTTAACAACGCTGTCAGTTTCGAGGGTCCTCTTATGATCTTTCGTAAGAAGCTTGTCTCTGAGAGAGACAGGATAACTGTTGAAGTTAAGCAGGAACCAGCTACGATGGGTGGTAGGACTACTTACAGGACACTGTCACCTTAAAGGACACCTCTTCAAACTGGGACTAAGTGACAGTCCCACTTGCGAGAGGTGTCAAGAAGAAAACAGAACAAAATTAACATCAGCTGTGCCATGACGGCTGATCACAGGACTTTGCTGATACATACCGACTTCTGGCCAGCAGACCAGTAAACAACAAAATATTGCATATCCCTAATTTATGTGCTGTTGTTTTATTGATAATTTGAATTACACGTCAAGCATAATAACGCGTTCTTAAATTGCGATTAGAATTACATAACAAAAATTTAGGCTTGAGTTTCATTTGAATAGCATTTAGGAATGCGTCATGTACTTCAGAGAAAACAAAATTCGGCTCCATTAAGAACGCCAATCGCTTAATATTGTTCAGTAGGACATCTATGTTTCTTTTTAAGAATCACACGAAGCATATAAATATTTTCTGAAAAATTAATTGCCTTTAAATTTTAAAGTATATGGTACATAGGTCGCACCATAGCTCAAGCGGTTAGTCGCTGGCTTCCATCGCGGCGGTCCGGGTTCGATCCTGGATCTGGTCAAGTGGGATTTGTGGTGGACAAAGTGGCGCTGGGGAAGGGTTTCTCCTAGTACTTCGGTTTTCCCTGCCAAATTCTCCATCATCATAATCACCCGGGGCAGGTACCATAAGCCAATCAGTGTCCGTCGTCTCCCACTATAGGAAAAGGTGATACATACGTGTACCGCTGCACTTTTATGGGTTAATAGGATTTTAATGAAAGAATTTAAACACTGAACATTCAGCTAGCAACCGGACAATGGACAGAGAGTTCCTGTTTGCATTTTCCTTATGACGGACAGAAATCTGCCGCGAGGTGGAACTACCGTTGAAATGCAAATAGTTGTGGCCGTCATCTTTTCGAAAGTGAAACTACAGTAAACCCTCGCTAATCTGGATTAACTGGAATATGAAAGAGCTTACCCGGATTAATGAAGCAAAAGGTAGCCTAAAAGACAAAAAACCTAAAAAACAAATAAATGGAAAAATTTTAATGACATTGCTTATGAAAAATACAAGAAAATGTCATTGCAGGAAATTTTCTGTCAGAAGCTGAAATATGGGGTCTTCCCCTTCCAGCTCAAACCAATCTTGAAATTTTGTTTCGTGTTTGCAGTTTCTCCACGTGCCCTCAGCACAGCCTGAAAGCCCTCTTGTTACAATCCCTGTTTCTCCTCAGTCCAATATGTTCTTTTTAAAGTATGTACCCAACTGTGTACAAAATTTCTCCTTTTTCATATTTCGATGCGGATTATCCGACATCCGGATTAACTGTAATTGTATTAGCGAGGTTTGACGTTACGTATTTTTACCTGCGAGCGGATTCTGTTCTCATAAATTTTGTTGGCAGTTAATGTGTCATTTATACCGGGCTCTGATGATGTTGCGATATATCGACATTTTGGACTTACTCGCCTTCAGTGAACACAACTCAGTAGTTACCTTGGCCTGGGGATTTGAGTAGATCCAACTTCCGGAACGTTGATTTCAACCCCGTAATATCAGTAAGATATAGTCTTTAATGCTAAATTAGCACGTCTTCCGACATTTTAAAGAAAGAAAACCAGATACTTGCCTTTAATATTCAGTAAACTTCTCGCCGGTTTGTTGTTGAATACAAACATTCGAAAGTGACCATAGAATGGCAAGATGCTCTGACCTGAATTTTCTTATTTCCCCCAGACAAATGTTCTAAAATCGGCTGCTACGCGTTTCTTCAAATTTATTATCCTAGTAACCATATTTGGGCAATTTTTCACCTTTTTTTTCCGAGCAGTAGACCTCAGCAGTTAGTGCACGGCATCACATCACAAAAGACAAGTCTTCAGTGTTCTAACACGTGACAGCCTGTTCTGTAGGCAAAATATCTCTTTTGTCAGAAATAAACGCTGAAATATCTAACGTACAAAGAATTATCTTCTCTTAATAAGTGTATAATTTCCCCACTGTTTTCATTTAAATATACACAGAAGTTAAAATTAATACACGTTATGGTTATCCATAGATACTAATGAGAGTTGTGTCACTAGGCACTGCGGTTTACTCAGCTTCTAACAGAAATGAGTACCAGGAATTAATTAAATAATTTTCCTGGGGAGTAAAGCGCGGCCGGCGAGTAAGGCTGACAACCTCACCGCCATCTATGAGCCGATTGTCTAGATAATGTGGGAGCCTCAACGTCTCACAACCCTATGGGCCTTCACGGCTTGTTACAGGGATAACTTTACTTTTTTTTTTAACAGAGAATAATAAATTTCTCCTGAGAGTTTTTGGTGTACACCTTAATTCATGGCATGGACATTAAAAATGAAGAGTAGATTTGAGAATTCCCATCTCTACGTAGCATTTCTGCAGATAATCTTCCCATTGATCATATTTTAAGACATGTGCTCACTGAGGAACATTTTTTAATCACGATTTCACTGAATATATGTGCTATGGGTTTGATAGAAGAAGCTTACTCCTTCGGTAAATGTTGACAATGTAATACAGACTGAAACACTGTCGTTTGTTGCTGCCAACTGTTAGTCTTTGTGTAAACAACCGTGAGGTATTTTTTTGCTTTGCATTTGGCTACCATGCAAGCGACTTAAAGACAAATCGAGATCCCAAAACACATAACAGTGCTGCCAATCCAGTTGTATACAAATAACACATTTAATATAAATCTATTCTTTTTAATTAGTATTAAAACGATGAAGCATGCTGAGTGAACACATGTTCGTTTTGTGCGAAGAACCTGTACGGATGTGGGATCTGTGGTACTCCGTGTCGTGGTTATTAAACATTCTATCATCTCAGATATAACGCCATGCATTCTGTTGGAGGTGAACCGACATTTTGGAGGAACATAACGCCTTCATATTCATGGCATAAGAATAAGTCAAATAAGATACCAACATGAATGAGCTCTGCTTTTCATCTGCTTCGTGCTAGTTTCTTGTTTTCTTATCCTTCAACCCTGAAGATGGAGGGCGACATCTTACTCCCGAACTTCCATTGACTTCCAACAGACTACACGGCGTTATATCTCAGGGAAAAACTCTTCACAACGAGTAAAGAAGCTGATTTATGAAACCGGTGAATAAAACAGGATTAAATTATTAGAATCCAGACTATTCCTGTGCAATCTTTGGGAGATATGAATTTCTGTGCCCTAAATCTATCTGTCTAAACAAAGAATGAAAATTAAACTCATACTCACACATCAGGGTGATGTTCTGTCAGTCGAGTATGCTTCAAGAAGTGGCTAGTGACAATCACATCGTCAGTAAAGGTGAAGTTATCTTTGGGTTCTCTCTGTCAGACTCCCCACTACAACACTCGTCTTGTGAAAGTAGGCAACAGGAACAAAAGAAATAAATACAGTGTGATGTGAGGAAAGTGTGCCCCTCCTTGCTATGTGGAACACAACGGGAAACGACATTCTGATCCTACGAGCGATTATAACACAGTTTACATCCATCATATATTTCGTTGCCTCGCAATCGCGTATCTAGTTCACTTGAAGCCCAGTAAGTAGCCTATTTCGTAACCTTTATAAATTGCTTAACAGTCAACTCTTGTCAAGTCACTTTCTTCGTATATGCAGTGCTGCCAATCGTACGGATTTAAATATCCTTACACAGTTTGAATCCAGTGTCACAATCCAGCTCACATGAAAATTGGCACAGTACGGAATTGTTATAGACGGGATTTTGAATTGGATTTATTGTACACTTACAGATCGTAACTACAAATAACTATAACATGTCGTTATTTCCATACTTTACAAAATCACGCCAAGTCATTTCCAGCCTCAGTGTCTTCACTGATCGTTGCCTGGTAACGGTTTCTAACAGTGGCTTGCACTCTGCTTCCAGCCCCTTTCCAACTGACTCTTTTCTTCACAGATTTCCATAGTTAATCAAGCACTTTGCCATGAAAACACATGGGGGAGTGGAGGCATAGCTCCAACCATCTTGACCTCGGCACTGGATGGAGGTGAGTAGTCAGCTTCACCACCCTGTCGCTTTACCCCGGGGAAAGAGTTCCCGGTATCCATTGGATAAGGCTGGGTGGGCCCCAGAGTCGGTCTGGACTATGTGGAAAAGGAGAAAATGTTGCATTGCCGAGTAATGAATCCGGGCCTTTCAGCCCATAGACCGTCGGAGTACCGACTGAGCTATCCCGGCTATCTCAGATCACATACGACCTAAAAATATGCTGGTTAAATTCCGTGAAAATATCCTTGAGGATGCGTCATTATCAGACAGTAGCACAAGTCGCTAACTATCATTAAGAAGACACTAGAATCTAATTTTCAACATAAGCTGCGAAACAAAATCGCCATTACGGAGAAGTCTTTAACAAAGAAGAATTTTTTGCCGTAAGGTTTCCTACTAAAGGTATGACGTAGGCCGCGCCATAGCTCAAGCGGTTAGTCGCTGGCTTCCCACCGCGGCGGCCCGGGTTCCATCCCTTGTCTGATCAAGTGGGATTTGTGGTGGACAAAGTGGCACTGGAGCGGGTGTTTTCCGAGTACTTCGGTTTCCCCTGCCAATCTTCATTCCACCAAATTCTCCATCATCATAATCGCCCGGGGCAGGTACAATAGGTCAATCAGTGACCGCCGTTCCGAGTGGACCCAGCTGGACTCCACCCCCCGCTAAGAGAATTAAAAAAAAAAGGTAGAACGTGGTATTTCAGAGGTCACCTGCACGTACCTGCCGGTTCTTACCGACCACATCCCTGAAATATTAACATTGGAGATTAGTAACCGAAATATACCCGATTAACAAATAACTGTTAGTCAGGATTTTTATGTCGTTCCTCAGTTACTCCTGTCGAGTGTAAATCAGACCATGATCGCCTCCTGTAGAATCATTTAAGAGTTCTCTGTTCTGAGATATATCGCGCATTGTGGTCCGTTGAAAATCAGCCAACGTTTCGGAAGAATATTTCGAAGAATGAGTCAAGCAAATAGCCAGAGTGAAGCAAATAGCAATGCCACCTGCTTCTTGCTTTTACATCATTGGTCTAAAAGTTCAGGGTTTCATCTCTGATCCTGTATTTTCTGGTTAAATAGTAAGATAAAGTTGCTTCTGTGCTTAATTAATTAAGCACCACGCGATGAAGATGTATGAGGGAGTGGAGGTATCGTATCCTTGATCTGAACAGTAGATGTAGTTGGGTGATCAGTTTCACGCCCTGGCCGGTTTACTCCCTAAGGATTAGCCTTCCAAACCAGTTAGATAGAATTCTGCGTTGTCCCTGTCTGGACATTGTGGGGAAGAGAAAATCCATTGTCCCTGTCGGGAATCGAAGCTCGGCATATCAGTCCGTAGCCAGTCGCTGTATCGACTGAGCTATCTCTGCTTGTGGATATAAAGTATGGCATTTATTTCGTTTACGGGAGGGTCCCTTGCTGTTATGTGGTTATTCTGCTTTTGTTCGAGTTCCCAATCGTCGACCTGACAAGTTTGCTTAGTCTCTTTAACTTGCTGTGGTGAAACGGGAGGACACAGTATCTTTTAGTTAGCTTAGAAAGCCTCCTTGTTTATCGACTTTGGTGTACTTTACCACATTTATCAAAGGAAAGCTTTCATGTGTCCCCCCTTTCGTCTGTCCTTTCATCCGTGGAGGTTATTGTAAACCCGTCTTCCATCTTAGAAGCGGAAACAAGAACCTCCAATGTCCCTTGCGTAGAAAATATAAAGCTATCCCTGTAACAAGCCGTGGAGGCCCATATGTTTGTGAGACGTCGAGGCTCCCACATTTTCTAGAGTCTTGACAATCGGCTCACAGCTGGCGGTGAGGCTGTCAGCCTTAGGCTTCGGCCGCCCTTTACCCCCAGGAAGATTCCTGGTACTCATTTATGTTAGAAGCTGAGTGGACCCCAGGACCATAGTGCGGCTGGAAGGATTAGATGAATTGAAAAATATAGTGACCTTATTGGATATCGAACTTGCTACCTTCGGGCTTGTAGCATAATGCCTTAACCAAATGGGCTCCCGTGCATTCTCCCAACCATTACACTTTGCATATTCACAATATGAAAGTAAGAAACCGAGTGGTCATGTCGAATTTTAATTTATTTATGTTGTAGAATCTTGTTTTTATTTAATGATGTATAATTCTTGAACATGTCTTTGCTTACATCCTTTGAATATTCTTCTCTTTCTGAAATTATTAAACTCATTTCAACACTAATTATATTTATATACAATATAATACAAAATAATGTAATAACTACATGACATAAGCTGATATATAATATAATATAACGACATAAAATTTGTCATATATAATATGTAATGTAATTATAGAAGAATGTAATATAATAGAATATGGTGGAGTATGCTAGTAAAATCATTAAATGTAAAAGGTGTATATACAGAGTGCGTCAATGAATCGGGCGATTTCGCAGCTGCAGTTTTTCCTGGATTGGTTGGAGAGGGGAGGATGCCACCACTGCCACCCAGCAGCCTACTTCAGAGCGTTTTAGTTGCAATGGAGCCGTCGACTGGAGCACATAGTGCTTCTGCTGTGAAAGCATTTTATAAAAACGGTGACATTTTCGTGATCGCTCATCATGAATTTCGAAGAGAGTTTGGTATTTATCGCAATCGTGCTGTTCCATCTGCCCATGTTATCAAGACCTGGGTTCAGAACTTTGAGGCTTACACTTGAGGTTCTACACTAAAGAAGAAAGGTGGTACCGTAAACACAGCACGTACACCCGAGAATGTAGCGGCAGTGAGAGGAGCCATTGAGCGAAGTCCACGCCGGTCTGCGCGTCACCACGCTGCATCACTCGGGCTGTCCGAAGCCAGCGTTCGGCGGATTTTGCACAAAGATCTCCACTTCTACCCCTATAAAACTCAAATTACTCATGCACTACACGAACACGGCTATGAAAACAGAGTTGATTTCTGCCAGACTTTTTTTGCAATTAATTAATCAATCGAAACCAAGATGTTAAGAATTTAATGATGAACGATGAAGCTCATTTCCATTTGCCGGGGTTCGTTAACAAGCAAAATTTCCGCTGTTGGTCAGCCACAAACCCCAAAGAAATTTATGAGAGACCACTTCATAGTCCCAAAGTCACAGTATGGCGCGCAATATTTTCGTTTGGAATTACTGGCCCGTACTCCTTTGAGGATGAGTGATAAAGGGCTGTAACTGTGACTGGACCACGTTATGTTCACACGTTGGAGAGCTTCTTAGCTCCTGGACTTGCTCGTCTTCCAGTAGAGGAAGAGACGTTTTTCCAGCAAGATGGAGCTATGTGCCACACCGCACGAGCTTCCATTGCAGTTGTGAATAACCTGTTTCCTAGCAATGTTATCTCCAGATATGTGGACACCATATGGCCAACCTGGTCACCTGATCTTTCCACATGTGATTTATTGTCTGAGGGTATCTAAAATCCCAAGTTTTCAAAGCTCCAGCACCCCACACAATTCAGGAGTTGAAACATCGAATTCGGAAAGAAGTTGAACAAATTCCCATAGGGATGCTGCAAAGAGTAAAGACTGACTTTAGGAAGAGACTTACTGAGTGCCTCCAGGAGAATAGGAAGAGACTTACTGAGTGCCTCCAGCAGAATGGTGGTCATCAGTCGGATGCTGTTTTTGGGAAATAGACTTCTGTTGTCATTGAGTTAATTAAGAAATAACAAATGCTTTTATGTTTACACTATATTAATATGTGTTAAAACTAAATAAAGGCAATAGTTTACTAATAATAACGATTTTAAAATCGCCCGATTCATGGACGCATTCTATATATATAAAACACGTAACAATTGTATAACATGATATACACCGCTACTACAAATGATTCATTCCATTTCAGAACATTATATTGGTCGCCCCTTGCTTTTCCACAGTATTACACAGACAAGCACTAGCCTTAAACTACCGATACCACTGCAGAATCCTCTGTTTACATGTTTCTCTGCTCTGAATGCACGCTGCACTGCAATAACAGAAGAACATCTTGCATATTCCAACACACAGAAACTCATTTCAAGCTTCGTCGCCATTTTGTGAGGCACTGCATTCGTGCTACCAACTGGTGTATCACGATGCAAACTTTGTGAGTTTGCGGTTCTTTTCTGTGCTGTGCTCTGAATGCACGCTGCACTGCAATAACAGAAGAACATCTTGCATATTCCAACACACAGAAACTCATTTCAAGCTTCGTCGCCATTTTGTGAGGCACTGCATTCTTGCTGCCAACTGATGTATCACGATGCAAACTTGGTGAGTTTACGATTATTTTCATATATCAATCATATTTGTATGTATAATACTTTGGAAAATATACTGTTTTGAAATGGAATGAATCATTTGTAGTAACTCTGTATAATATGAGCCATTGTGGATGTCATAACATTTCTGCAGATCTTTATTTCTGAACATTTCAGGAAAACATACCATGAAAATTACTGTTCAGTTCTGAACGAGATCTGCAAACTAATGAACCCTGTATCGAGCACTCTTTGAAAGTAACGTGAACGCATTCATAAATGCGTTGAACATCACAGTGGAGACATCTGCTGAGGAACGGAGGACTTCTCCAGGCAGCGAGCTGTCACGTTGACGCTTTAAGATTTCTGACCGTTTCCAAAAGTGTTGCTAAGGAAACTGCTTACAGCCTTAAGGACTGATATCGGGATCTGTAACACACAAAAATAAACATCTGGCAAAGAAGAAACAACCCAATGATTGATTCTGAAGGGCTCTGGCTGTGGTACGGGGCTTGTTACCAGTGGGAGCCAGAATAACTTAGTTTAGACGGCCGGGGTTCGATTTCCGGCAGTGTGACACGTGACGATTGTCTAGAAAATGTGTCAACCTCGGTGTCTCATAGCCCTAGTGGTCTTCACGGCCTATTACAGGGATAGCTTTAACTTTCTAAAGGCGCCGCCAGGGACGGCTGTCAGAAACTTTGTTTACAGTGTTCGCTTATGTTTTCCTGATCGTCTTTAAGTATACAGATTAGAAGAATATTGTCGCAATTTGGAGATGTGACAGTACGTGGTTTTGGATTGGTGAATAAATTTATTGACCACTTATACAAACCACCTGGAACTGCAAGTAATTACAGCTCTATTTCTGATCTCCACACTTCAAAAATCAACATAGCGCCTGCTAAGGCTTTTCCAGTCTGCTGTGTCTTCACTAGCCATTTCCTGGCAATGGTTTCTAACACTGGAGGTTCTTCTGTTTCACGCGCTCGGTCCTATCTTCACAATCCCCCCTGCAGAGCTCTTGTCAACAGTCAACTCAACTATAGCGCCATACCTTCTCAGCCTCCCCTGCAGAGCTCAACTGACTGGTTGCCCCAGTTCTCTTCTTTATAATTCCTCGGCGCGGACCGTGTAGACAACACCCGTTTCCCCAGTTACATGTGTAGCCGTTGCCGCGGAAACATGTTTACCGAGCAGTAACTTTGTTACTTACCAGTTTTCCTTTGAGGTCCCTATAAAGCAATGGGTCTATATGCCACAAAAAAAATGTTAAGCAATTTTAATTTTTAGTATTAATATTTGGAATATTTCCTCCTGGTTTTCGAGCAGGACGGGCATGAGGTAAGACGCTAGACTTGTATTCATGAGACACTTTGTTAGAATCTCGACGGGGCAGTGGCTAACCTGACTGAGGTTTTGAGTGCCCTTATTCAGTCTTTCCAGGGAAATACCCGGAAAAGCACTTTGACTAGGCCATGACGACTTCCTGCATAACTTTTCTGATTCTCCAGTCATCATACCATCCGACTCTGTATAATCTGTAAAACAAACAAACAAACTCCGTGGCCTGTAATCCGCAAGCGAACTATACCAACCGAGCGACCGCCGCTTGTCGGCGAAGTTAGTGCAAAACGGAATGTGGTGCCCCTCGTGTTTCTGAAAACCCATGAAATGGCGACAGCCGAATTGGCATCGCCTAGGTATTTTTTGTATATACATTTATTTTTTCAAAATCAGAAATTGTTTTAAATCCGTAGCAACGCATGGTTCTCCATCTCCCTAGCAGATGGTGCTGCTTGCCGTCCCAAACTAAAGTGCTATACGAGTGTAGGTGTTCTCACGACTGTCTCCTGTGTTATGAGTAATTACCTGAAATACGTCGTTGATGAACTTGGAAAAGCCGTTGGGAGATGTCGCTATCGGAGGCGCTCGCGTGATATGTACTTTGTTCGGGGCGGGCGATGACGTCACCTGTTGAGTCGTGGTTTTCTGTGTGATGGGGTCCGATTTCTGCAAATACAAGTGTCCTTTTACAATTATGTCAGTTTAGTCTTAAGTTTGCAATTTACGTTTGTGTCTATCTATCTATCTATCTATCTATCTATCTATCTATCTATCTATCTATCTATCTATCTATCTATCTACCCATCCACTCATCCATCCATCCATCCCTTATAGGGGATCGCGATAGCATATTGGGTTGAGGCACTATGCTACAAGCCGGAAGGTCGCGGGTTCGAATCCCGATGAGGTGGAGTTTTTTCAATTAACCTAATCCTTCCAACCGCACTATCACCCTGCGGTCGATCCAGCCTCTGACAGAAATGAGTAACAGGAATCTTCCTGGGGGTAAAGGACTTGCGGTGCGTAAGGCTGACAACCTCACCGCCATCTGTGAGCCGATTGTCTAGAGAAAATGTGTTAGCCTCGACGTCTCACAAACATATGGGACTCCACGGCGTGTAATTTTTTTTTTTTACCTTAGTAGCTCTGAGGCCTACATTAACTTTCGTGCTTCTTCTGAAATTTCTTTTGACAGAATATGACTGAAATTTAAATAACTGCAAATATTAGGTTCTTTGTACGAGTACCAACGTGTAAGTTTCATTTGTGTTAATTCTCAAGGAACATTTTATTACAGGCCTGACCGGACTTTTACATATGTACTTCCTTTAAATTGTTGGCAGATATTAATAGAGTTTTAAGTCCTACTTTGACTTGCTCTGAGTCCCATATTGGGCCTATTTAAGGGTCCAAAACGGTTAATTAGTGTGTCTTGCTAAATTTTAATCTGAGTCAGACAAATGTGGAACAAAAACTCTAGGTCACACTTATTCAAAAGGTACGTAAGGTCCGTGGGTCGTACAGTACTTGCATAAACCCACGAATATCTCCACGCAGTAACATTGTAGTAATATTCCGTGAGATAATAATTACATTGTGCTCCGAAAGAGCGCCGCACGCGCTAGTTCCAGGCATTACAAATTCTTCCGATAGATGGTTCTGCCAGTAAGAATCTCTCTGCTGTTTGTTGCCATTTTCATGAAGAATGCTTATTTATGACCTTCTTGAAACCTGTATTTTCTAAGGAGTGCTAACTTCTGGGATGTAACACCGTGCAATCCGTTGAAAATCAAAGGCCGTTTCGGAGGGTCATGTCGCTTCCAGAGGAGAGTTCAGCTTTCCCCCTGCTTTCACGTTGGTCTCTTGCTTGGTTTATTCTTAGACGCAGAAGACTGAGGCTACATAAAATCAACCCCGTGTGGAGGCGGGGTCGAATACGTCCAACGTGACCCCGGGAGTCGTAGGAGGCGACGAAAGAGGAACCCGGTGTCTTGGGGTATAACTGGAACACCCTTTTCCTGGGGGGATATAAATACGGGAACCTGGCCTTCCAATTTGAGGGAGTCTTAGAATATGAGAGAGTAAAATTTGGTCATGAGTCCCGAGGGACTCGTACCCGAGAATGACTAAGCTGGCGAGAGCCAGCAGCAATTGTAAACGACAGACCCATCCTCCTGTAAGAGAGAAAGTTATATAAGGATTTTAACCTCAAGAATTTAGTTGAAAATATTACTGGTCGTGGGTCTCAAGGTGCTTGTCGCCAAGAAGAACCGCCAGTCGTAAAGTATTTCTGAGCTTACATGTTCCTCCGAAACATGGGTCGACTTTCAACGGATTATACGGCCTTATATCCCAGCAAATTGAAGTCTCATAACGACCGCTATGAGAACCTACATTCCTGCTGTATTTTGTACGTTTTCGTTGCTGGATACTATGATTCCATTTTGAATGGGTGAACCTGAGTTCTTCTTAGTCGTTAATATATTAAGAAGGCGTTGTCAAAAGCGTTATCTTGTCATATAGCACGTATATGTACCTGAACAACAGACAGACGCCACGCGTAAACAGGAAGAAAAATTTTAATACCATCCAAAAGGNTCTTTTGTACGTTTTCATTACTGGATACTATGATTCCAATTTTTAGCCGCCTCCGTAGTCTAGGGGTAACGTTCCTACCTCATGACTCAACGTACGCGGTTTCAAACCCGGCGGAGGTAGTGGAATTTTTAAGGGCGGAAAAATTAGGCAAAAAGTTTCCCGCCCAAGTAGTTTCCAATGCCTCTGGTAGATGGGGGAAGCATCAGGTACCACGTGCCAGAAGAGGGCCGACCTCGCTGGCAAAGTGGGGCTGATAGCAAAGCACCAGTACCGGTAGGGTATGGGGACAGTAGAAATTAAAGGGGGACGCACAATGGACCAATGACTGGTCTAAGTGCATGGGGAAACCCACCCCCTCTAATAATGAATGAATGAATGAATGAATGAACGATTCCAGTTTGAATGCGTGAACCTGAGTTCTTCTTAATCGTTAATATATTAAGCATGCGTCGTCAAAAGCTTTGTCTTGTCATATAGCACGTATATGTACCTGAACAGCAGACAGACGCCACGCGTAAACAGGAAGACACATTTTATTACCATCCAAAAGGATACATTTTCCAGTCCTAGTTAACATTGACCTTTGTTTCATGTTTTTTTGTGCCGTCAAGCAACAAACTTGGGTTAAAATGGAGTGCAATAAAACAATCGAAAGAGAATATTAAGTCTGTTTATTATAATAATCACATTATATGTTTCTCTAAAGCTGGCCATAATTATAAACAGTGTCACGTAACTTCGAACCAGGCCCCGCATTCCTAGTCAAGTCCCGCGCATAGCTTGTGGTGGGAGGAGTTTCTTAACACTCGTTCTTCCATTGGCCGCCTGTCACTTCTCACACCCTCCACTCCCTTGTCTGAAATTTTTCTTCTGCGCATTCAAGGTTACTGTTGGCCTTGTTCGAAGTTACGTGATACGGTCTATAAGTGTCTATAAATGATAGACTGAAACGTGTAGTGTGATTCCTACAATAAACTGACAGACATGCTGTTTGAGTTGAGATTGAGTGTACAGATTTCAAACTTTTTATCGAGAAAATAAACAGAGCCGGAAGAGTACGAATTTTACCATGCAACAGCGGAAATTTTTAAGTTTTACTTAAGATAGCCATCGCCCAAACTGTGGAAGGAATCGTGTCTTAAATTTGTGAGAAAGCTTTCAGGACATTTGAATACCGGATGAATTTTGTAACAACAAAATTGGGAGCTCAGGTTGAAGTGCAGTGAAATGCAGAAAGGTGGGGAAAGATACTTTTTGAGTGGTCGTTTCATATGATGAAATCTGTAGTCACCTAGCTGTGTTTATTTTCTAATTAAAAAGTTTAAAATATGTGCACTCTTTCTCGGACATCCAGCATATGATACAGTCGTTTTATTATTATTATTTATTATTCACTAACGAAACCCATGTTGTTGTGTGACGGTATAAACGTATAAACAACAACACGCGAAACATAAAAATAATTGGCTCTCATTCAAGGATAGCCTTCTCCTTTTGCGTCATGCGGGGAACAAACACATCCACCGTGTAATTTTGTTTTGGGGGGGGGGGCACTGTACCTGCAAACGGACTGTCCTCTCACCTGAGGTATTATGTTGTCAACCTCATTGTTTGTTTCTTCGGGCAGCGGACCCGCTGCTACAGATGTGAGTATCATGATGGCCACCAGCAGCGCTGCTGTTTCTCGTAACGGTGACATTCTCTCGACCTGTTCAAAACAATTACATTTCAGTTTTACTTTATAGTGATCGTAGTGAAAGAAGTGCGAACCAGGAAGAAACTGAAATGAAATGTCTAGAGGTTTCGGCGGGATAGCTCAATTGGTATAGATACCAGCTATGGCAGAGGGTAAGAACTTCTTCTCTGCTCCACAGTGTCTAGACCAGTTCTGGGGCCCACACAGCCTCCTATCCAATAGGTACCAGGGGTTTTTTTCTCTAGGGATGAAGCGGGTGAGGCGTGAAGCTGACAATTCACCTCCATCTAGTGCCGAGGTCAAGAATGGTGGAGCTATACCTCTACTCCACATACGTCTTCATTGCGTGGTGCTTAAATAATTAAGCACAAAGACAAAGTTTTAGCTTTGATCTGTTGCTGAATTATCAGTTCTTTATCAAGGTCATTTTAGCCTGCTTTTCGTATTTTGAAGAAATAAAAAGGTGGCTTGAGATATCACTTTATTCACCGTCTATATATTCATGTATGTCTCTCTGCGTATAAACCTGTATCTGTCAATCTGTGTTTCCCCCTAATTTTTGAGCCTCATAAAACGCAATTGTACTTTGTCTATATAACTCCCCACTAAATTTTTAGGTGGCTTATGAGGTCATCTTGTCGTGCAGCTCGCGCGCCGCCTAATTTTTTCGTTTTCTGTGGGATCCGTGCCGTATCAAAGGAATAAGTTGACTACTTATTCCTATAATTTCATGTTTTTAAAAGCAATTATGAAAGAGTTTCTAACTAACAGAAACTAACAATGAGCAGGTTGGAAAAGCTGTGGCTCTCTTAATTTGTACGTATTCTGGAGGTTCTCGGTTTGAATCTTTTCGGAACCCCTTTTTTCCTTCTTTTTTTTTTTCCTTGGCACTACAGCCCAAGTGGGCGTAGGCCTACCTCCATGAACTTCCGTTCACTTCGGTTTTTCTAGATCTTACACAGACGGTAGGACTCCTTGGGCTGGTGATCAGCTCGTCGCAAGGCCTATATCTGTAGACAAACACAGAAAAACGCACACAAACATCCATGCTCTGAGTGGGATTCGAACCCACGATCCCGGCTTCCGAGCGAGCGAAGACAGTGCATGCCTTAGACCGCTCGGCTACCGTGACCGTCCCTTTTGTCCTTATTGAAGTCAAATTTCTGGTTACGCAGGAGGTGCTGAACATTTATTGTGACTTTTAAGGGATTGTCAACAATTCCTCTGGTGCACGGAACAGTTGTCTGACTGAAAATTTCTCTTGTTGCGTGATGTGGCGGCAGGGAGGCAGAGTTTTGCACCAGGAACTGCTCGGAGACTTGCGTTACGATTCAGGAAGCAAAGTTTTGTGTGTAGGCAAGAGCTAAGTCGAAACTGAATAGTAATTTACACGAGGAAATAAACGATCAAATGGCGAGTAAGACCCACACAGATTAATAGCCTGTTTGAAATTAAAGTGTACTGCCTAACTGTGTTTGACATAAGGATTTTCTTTCTCCTGTAGCGAAAAGAAAGTGGAGGATATGATACTAAAGACAAGTGACCGCCTTGTTCAGACAAGGTAAAGGTAAAGTTGTTCTTGTGCTTAAGTAATTAAGTACTAGGTCATGAAAGCGTATGGAGGAGTGGATGTATGGATCCACATTTTCTTGACCTCGACACTAGTTGTAGGCAAGTGGTTAGCTTCACACCACGACAGCTTTACTCCTGGACAGAGTGCCCCGGTACTCATTGGATAGGAGGTTGGGTTGGCTCCGGAGCTGGACTGGACGATATGGAGGAAAGAAGATACTTGATCATACCGGTACTCGAACTCTGACACCTCAGTCGTCCAGCCCGCCGCCAGTCGCTATGCAGACTATGCTATCTCTGACT
>NW_019738358.1:1170390-1178616 GCF_002891405.2 Cryptotermes secundus
GTCCTTTTTCAGGACTGGACAAATTCGGCCAGTGTGAAAATCTATTCGGCTGACTTCGATGTTCAGTAAATAAGAAGATTTGCGGTCTGCTGGTGTGTGACGCCACGCGGTTTAGTTGAAGTATGCAGACGTCTGTTTGGTTCGGTAAAACCGTCCCATAATATCCAGATGGAAATATTGGTGCTTACACTACGTCATATCCTACATGTCTGCAATCTTGATACTTCCACGAGAACGTTAATGTCAAACAAATAACCGATTATTTAAATAATTTCTAAGCATAACGCTGTAGGGTAATTGATTAAAGCACTATGCTACAAACCGGAAGGTCGGGGGTTCGATTCCCGATGAGGTCATTGGAGTTTGTTCAATTGATGTAATCCTTCCAGCCGCACTATGGCTCTGGAAATGACTCAGCCTCTAACGGAAATGAGTACCAGGAATCTTCCTGGGGAGGTAAAGGGCGGCCGGCGCGTAAGGCTGACAACCTTACCGCCATCTGCGAACCGATTTTCTAGAAGATGTGGCAGCCTCGACATCTCATAACCCCATGGGCCTGCACGTTCTGTTAACAGTGGCTCTGATCGAGATCCTCAAGGTGTTTGGCGCAAAGACGAACTGATTGTTGGTAAACCGCCAGTAATAAAGTAACTCTGACACTATGCTTAGTGGAGTCATGAATCCCATGGAACTCAGAAACAAGTATCACTCTGCTGGCGAGCACCAAAAGCAATTTTGTAGAAGGCCGGTTGAGAGTAACAATTGTGAGAAATGAGAAACACGTAACTGAGGACAGAGACAGTTCTTGAACCCAGAGGAAGGAGAACGTCCGACGTTGGAAGCCGCTACCATGCAACAGCCAATGAAGACTTTATATATGCTGTAGTTAGTGATCTTTGGAGTGCGTAACTCAGGGAGACTGTCGTAGTTATTTGTAATTACGAGTGTAAGTGTCCAATAAACCCAGTTACCAATCCAAAACCTCGTCTCTAGTCACAATCACGTGGAAATATTATCCCCCCACCTATGTCTAGGGCTTCCTAGTGAACGCTTCAGTGACGAAATTAATGTGGGGGAGAATTAGCAGTAGGAAGCCAGTCTCTTGCACGAAGTGCACTTTCAAATTCCATCATATGAAAGGGAAGCACAAGAAAACATGGCCCCTGACAGTTGCTTTTTGCTGAGTGAGCCGTTGGGTTGGCTGCAAAGCCCGCTGTAATACTCTCGCCAATAAACTTTCACTTTCATACCGCTGTTATTCTTGTACCACATAACGTCCGCGGGTCTCTGTGAGACTTCATGGTCTGTACATGTTGGAAAACAGGCCCTTAAAAGGCCACTTTTCTTTACTTTGTTCTCCTTACTTATCCCCATCTCATACCGTTCCTTCACCACTGTTCTTTTAATAATTTTTAAACACACGAAATTTAAATGTGTTTTCTGTTATTTCAGTTGCCAGTTATATCACTGTATAAATATATATTTAGTTTCTTCTTTCTCCCCTCAACCACGCGTATTCCTCTGTATCAGTTATTATTAGTGCTTTAGCTTTTCTTCCATTTGCTCTGTCCTTCAACGACGGTTCTTTAAGGTTCGGCCACACAGAACGCTACGCTATGTTCGCTATCTACGCTACGTGCGCTGTGTACACTCTGCGACATAGCTAACATAGGGAACATAGCGTACGTAGCGTACGGAAGTCTGTGTGGCCAGTCACACTGGCAATAAAGGGAGATATTTTTCTGTTGTATAGCGAACATAACGTACGTAGCGTACGTCGCGTACGTAGCGCTTTGTGTGGCCGAAACTTTAGAGGGCCGTTGTTCCCTTACTCTGTTTCTCCTGTCTTCGCTGTTGGTTCACTCAGGGTCATGTTCCTGCCATTCATTCTGTCCTTAGAAAACAGCCCTTTAAAGGGTCAATATTATTTACACTGTTGACGTTAAACCTCGGTCTAGAAAACCGAGATTAACGGCCGTGTGTATCCTTTGCGCTGACTACGTGACACCCTCTATCCGCTAAAGTTGGCACTAACTTCGCAGACAAGCTGCGGTCGCTCGGTTGGTATAGTTCGCTTGCGGACTACAGGATATGGAGTTTTTTTTTTGTTGACGTTAAACCTACTGGTTCGCTCAGGGCTTCGGCTCAGTGCTCCCTCAAGAATATTCTGTGTAATTTTTCAGTTTATTTCACTCAGAAGCTAATAAATATATTAGATAAATAATGATTTAATATAACTCGAAACGTCTGTGCAGTAACGATATAATGTAGCAGACTCTAAGGATCTGAATTTCGGTCATCTGCTAGGCAACATAAAATTCAAACAAAATTGTTTCAACTTACCCGTGCAACTATGCGTTATATATGAAGTCAGTATAGAGCAGATATTTATGTCGGTATGCCGGAAGGTCGTCGGTTCTATTCCCGATGAAGTAATTGGATATTTTTTCAATTGACCTAATCCTTCCAACCGCAGTATGGATCTTAGGTCGACTCAGCCTGTAATAGAAATGAGTACGAGGAATCTTCCTGGGAGTAAATGGCGGCGGGCGCGTAAGGCTGACAACCTTGCCGCCATCTGTGAGCCGATTGTGTAGAAAATGTAGGAGCCTCGACGTCTCACAACCCTATGGGCCTCCGCGAACTGTTACAGGGAGAGCTTTTATATATATTTACTAATATGCGACCCGCATTTACGTACCCTTTGTATAATGCCGCACTCAGCTCTTTGGTATTGCACAGCCCTGGTGCAGGCTGCCTTCGATATGTGTACTTATATGTCAAGACCACGTGCACGAATAAAAGTAAATTTTGCTAACAAGGCTCGTCATCTAGCGACTGTTCTTCTTGCCAGTGACCGTGACGTCTGGTGTCCTCATTCGAGCATTTATTGCTCCTTCTTGCGTTTGTTCTCCCATTATTTTGTACTGGGAAACTGGGTTACGTAATGCATTATATTCCGGTCACGGTAGCCGAGCGGTCTAAGGCATGCACTGTCTTCGCTCGCTCGGAAGCCGGGATCGTGGGTTCGGATCTGTTTCCTGTGAGCTACGAACTGAATTCTTATATACTTGTATATTCTTCTACACTGCCGGTCACGGTAGCCGAGCGGTCTAAGGCATGCACTGTCTTCGCTCGCTTGGAAACCGGGATCGTCGGTTCTAATCCCACTCAGGGCATGGATGTTTAGTTTGTGTGTGTACGCTTTTCTGTGGTTGTATATTGGTAGAGGCCTTGCGACGAGCTGATCACCCGCCCAAGGAGTCCTACCGAATGTGTAAGATCTAGAAAAACCGAAGTGAACGGAGAAGTTCATGGAGGTAGGCCTAGGCCCACTAGGGCTGTAGTGCGAAGGAAAAGAAAAGCGGCTGGGGCGTGAAGCTGACCACTCACCTTCAAGTAGCGCAGAGGTTAATAAAACGTGGGTCTATATATCCACTCTTCCATACGTCTTCATGGCGTAGTGCTTAATTAGTTAAGCACAAGGACAATTTTACCATTTACCTTTTAGGATACTGAATTAAAAGAGGTTAACATGTTGTGGGCACACGGTTCAGATGGGGGGGGGCAAGAATTGTTGTGAGGAAACCGCTTCAAAAGGCTCACTAAGAACTAGAAATTATGGGAAGGACCAATCGCTTACTTTCCTTTGATATGACAGGAACCACGTATTTAAAGAAGCCTCCAACAGTCTTTCGTTTACCTGGATACAGAGACAGACCTACAATCTATTCTTTCATAAGACACGGACCGCATGGAAAAATGACGGGTCAATCAGCTTTCTGTTTTGTGTCGTAGTTGCTGGGAGAACGTGTCTACCAAGCAGTTGCAGGAGGGACTTTACCTAGCCTTTGTCTAGCTGAGATGTGAGGGGTATACATACATACAGACTGATGGGTGGGATTTATGAAGTACGCCGTTGAGATGGCTCAGTTGCCTTGATGTACATACCAAGTTTCATAAAGATTGGTTCAGACATTCACAGATTACTGGTGTGTGCGTGGGGGGTGAATACACAGAAGCCATTGTGACCCCATAAGCCAACTTCAGTTTTTTTTTTTTCAAAATAAGGAAACTAGGCTAGAAGTTATGGTGTTATGGAGACTGGTTGTCAAGGTGACTTTGGATGACGCCCAATTTCGGATTTTATTAGTAGGGGTGCTGAACCTTCGGACTCTGTTACCAGACAGTTAGAAAGGTAAAGCTACTCCTGTAACAGGGCGTAGAGGCCAACAGGTTGTGAGAAGTCGAGGCTCCCACATTTTCTAGTCACTGGGCGTAAAGCTAACCTGATTGGCAATACTGTTACAGGTTTATATTCAGAGGTGGATGACATCAAGATTATTCGTCCTTAATCATCCTATGATTGTAAACTAATGAAAGATTACCACGTTACATTGTTCTCGCTGGTGTTTGTGGTGTTATGTAACTTTGTGATGCTTCCTAGTTCTATAAATGAAGTATAGTTCTTATTAATGTTATGTTCTTGTTACCTTGTCCCCAAATTTACGTAACCAAGTACACTGACATTTTCTGAGCTGCAATTATGGCGGTACTGCATGCATTGTTTGGTTTCTCTCTATGAGACCCCAGTTGTAATGCCTAGTAGGAAGAAGTCCGCCTAACTAGTCGTGTGACTGGTCCCTGAGAATTAGAAAGTACGAGAATCCCGGCAGAAGCCTAGTTACACCTTCTTGGTACTAACTGCATGGAGATGAGTCTCTCTTGAGAAGCCTCCGGTCGTCTAGCTACTCGGGAATTTCCTAACATTTTATGGAATCCGTTTCATTACCGTGTTCACAAGAGCCCTCCACTGGTCCCTAACCTGAGCCAGATGAATCCAGTACATACCACCCAAACCTCTCTCTCTAATATACATTTTATTATTACCCAACCACCTACTTCTAGGTCTTCTTAGTGGTTCCTCTCTTTACATTCCCGTTAAATTTCAAGGGGCTTTATATTAATGATTAAATAATCTCTTATTCTTGTTAACCTTTCTTTCATTTCTCGACTGTGTGAGGAGATGAGGCTGTCTGCTACATGATGAATGATCATACTTGTTCGCAGTAACGTCATGCTTCTGTGCTGAAGTTTAGTGGATGTTAACGATGCCCTTTTTTAATAGAACCCGAATTTATTAGTAATTAAGGATGCGGTAATTAATATATAAACATTTTTATGGAGAACTTGAGCGAAACCTAAACAACTAATACAAGGTCAGTCAAAATACACGTATTGTGGCATGTAGACCCGTTGCTAGGCAACGACCACGAAACAAACAACGAGACAAAGGTCGTTACTGGTCAAAGGCCCGTAAACAACAAGAGAGGAACAGTTTCTATATGAGGTGTGTGCCGTGGTGTTATACGCAGGACTGTTAGTGAGGAGTTTTTTTTTATTGCTTGTGGAGTGGGACTAAGTCCCTTGTACTGCGGCTACTTCTGGCCTATTGTGTCAGCCCCAGATGATAGGTGAGGGTGATTGTGGAGCAGTTGGTGGAATGAAGATTAGCAGGGGAAACCGAAGTACTCGGAGAAAACCTGCCCCAGCGCCATTTTGTCCACCACAAATCCCACTTGGCCAGACCCGGAATCGAACCCGGGCCGCCGCCGTGGGAAGCCTGCGACTACCCGCTTGAGCTATGGTGCGGCCTTCGTGCGGACTTAGTCACACAATTGCTGGTGCTCAGTTGTGAGCTATTGCTATTGGAAGATGCTAGCTGAGGCTGGGGATAGTTCGGGAACGCAGGGGAAGGGGAACATCCGCCGTTGAAAGCCGTGCCGAGCAACGGCTAATGAAGACGTGACTATGGACGCTAGTGCGTGTGTGTGTTTAACGGTGTATTGCAAATAGTAGTCACGCGCTGTATAAGAGAGTCCAGTATATCCAATTACCATTTCAAAACCCGTTTATACTCGCTGCGTCACGTGACAATATGGGTTCGATCCGTGGATCTCTTGAATACGAATAACTAATAATAACTGATACGCAATAATTAAATTGCTAGACCCTCACCTTCTGAAGTAGCATTATGTGTCATGGAATGAATGCGCTAGTTACTGAATTAATGACTAAATATTTAAATGAGCTCACTACTCCGGAAATTCTTTTCCAAGGAAACCGAAGGTTCATTATCGCTTTCACGAGAACCTGTCACTATCACTGTCCTGAGGCATACTTGTTCACACTATTCCATCTTTGTTAAAGTCCAATTTTAATAGTATTCTCTATATGCATTGGTCTTACGAGTGGTTCGTCCTTTCAGGCATTAGAGAAACAATTTTACAATATCCCAACATCCCCATGCCGCACGTATCACATCTACTTTGAATTTTATCTGACAATTGGCAACGACTAACGATTATGAGACTCCTTGTTATGAGTTTAAAAAAATTGTTGTTAAATTAATCGTGTAGTTGTGAAAGTTGAGGTTATCACGGCGGTCGCCATGAAGGCTGTTGTTTTCTGAGATGTGACGCCGTGTGGTCTATAGAAAGGGACCGACATTTATGTGGAATATACTCTCTCCATCTCAGAGAACAAAAGAATGAATATTGATTTAAAAACTGAATTTCTTATAAATATTATATGAAATTTCAGTTCGTACCTCACAGGAAACACATTACAAAGACCAACCGGTTAATGCTGCTATGGAAAGAGCCGCTGTCTTTTTATGAAACCATATGAAGCACACAAGTACACTCTGTGGGGAGAACGCAGACATTTAGTGTGTTAAAACAGGTGGTGTAAATAGTAACCGTTAGGCTTTAAAGGGTTAAAACCGTTATACGACGTAATTTTATTACAGTGGCTCTTAAGATTCAAAATGCAGTGAGTAAACGTATGAACTAAATGCTCTCACTAAACAAGTATTAGGTAGTTTCTTCCTCCGAAACGTCTGTTACCACCACACTACATGTCATCACCTCTGAGAGAACAGTAGTTTTTGTGTCTATATTCATCTGATGTGTGAGACCGCCTTAGGATAATGTGACATATACAACCATTGCTAGGCAAAGACTCGGTAAACACATTCCCACGGGAGCCAACGCGCGCAGCAGTAAGTCAAGTAAGTCGTCTATTGCTAGACAACGGCGAGGTAAACACGCCTCGTCGAAAATATAGGATGTACTTTCATCGTAATCCGCGCCGAGGAATCATCTTGAAGACAACTGGCGTTACAATATAGTTGAGGGTCCAGTTAGGAAGTGTTAACCGCGGTCAGCGGAAGCAGAATGCTTTCCATTGCTAAGTTGCATCACCAAGAAACGCTGCAGAGGAATAGGCATTGTGGAAAACGGTTACCAAATAAAGACTAGTGGGTAGACTGGGAAGGTTTAGTGTGGAAATCATACAATAGTTTTATAGTTACTTGTAGTTACGACCAGTAAGTGGTGCATAAATCTATTTACCAATCAAAACCCTGTATTTAGTCACTGATACACGTGAAAATACTCTGGTCTAACTGCAAGTGATGAAACTTCTGATGAGTTCTTTTCTCTGGGATATAAGAGATAAGTTTTGACCAGACGTACCTGCAGGGAGAGTAGTGAAGTGTCTTGCAGCTCTTCCCAATGACAAGCGGCTTTCGACTGCGCTCCGGTACAATCGAGGAAAGAAACTGACCTCCCACAACGTAGCCTACTTCCAGACAACTGGTGGAAACCACACGACGCTGTACTCTGGTTTCGCCTGGTTGCGAAGGAAAAGTTGCTTTCGTAGCCGTAAATAATTCCACGGTGAGGCACCTTCTCAAGAAGGTAAAGTTTTGTCAATGCTTCAAAATTATTATTATTATTTACTGCAATTTGTTGTTCATCCGGTGGCAGAAGAAATTAAAATATGCACCCCATTACGCAGACTTTTGGGAGAATGAAGGTATATCTCCACTCATTCATACCCTCGGTATAATTTGGAGCCGAGTGGTTAGCTTCATGCCCCGGCTGCTTTACCCCTGGAAATAATCCCCGGTATTAATTGTACAGGACGTCTGGTGGGTCCCATTTTCGGTGTGGAAGCTTTGAAGAAAGAATACTTCTCTTGCCTTCCCGGGAACCGAACACAGATTTCCGATCTTACAGCTGGTAACCTAGTTTCTATACCGGCCTAAACATTCTGAAAGCTGATAGTGATTATGGACGTTATTATCTGAGTTACTGGCAGTGTCATTAAGTATAGAGCGATAACGAAGATAAAAATATAAAGTTATCTCCGTGCTTAATT
>NW_019738358.1:1178662-1196903 GCF_002891405.2 Cryptotermes secundus
AACGAAGATAAAACTTTAAAGTTGTCCCCGTGCTTAATTAATCAAGCACCGAGCCATGAAGACGTGTGGGGGAATCGAGGTATAGCTCCACATTTTTTGACCTAGACACTAGAAGAAATGGAGTGATGAGCTTCACGCCCCTGCCTCTTTACCCCTGGAGAAGGAGCCGCCGATGCTCTTTGGATAGGAGGTTGGGTGAACACCAGAGCCAGTCTGGGAGACTTGGAGAAGAGGAAATTCTTGAACTTACCGGGACTCGAACTACGATCCCTCGGTTGTCCAGCCCGTAGCCATTCTCTATACTGACTGAGCCATCCCGGTTCCTCATAATAACAGGCGACAATGATAATAATAATAATAATAATAATGTATGCTCTGTAAACCCAGGGATTGAAAATTGGATTTGTGTGGTCTCGTGGTTTTCTTCCTGAACCCTCATTTACAACAACTTGTTCTTAAATGTCTATTTCAGATATCTCTCGGTACTGCGATGCCTTTAACGTATTCCAGCCTTATTTTGTTAGAATGTTTCTGTTACACCCTCGAATTAGTGTACATTTTCAGCCAGTTCCTTTAAATACAAAAAAAAAAATAATAATAATTTGTAGAAGTTGTTTATATTATAAAATCTTTTCGCTCGAAATTATGTAATCTCTCAGAACTGCAGTTTGCATGTGATGTAACGGAAATTAGTGAAGTAACATTCGGTGGTATGGGTTTTAAAGACCGTCTCCAGTTGTGTCTATCCATCCATCTGACCTTGGAGGCTTCTTCAGTTTCTTGATTCTATACACAGTTGGTAGGACTCCTTTGACGGGGGATCAGCCCGTCACAAAGCCGTTACCCTCACACAAAGCAACAGAAACACAGAATACACGCACACAGGTATCCATGTCTTGAGTGTAACTCGAACGGGCGAAGACTGTTCATGCCTTAGACCGCGTGGCCACTGCGATCGGCTACGTCCCTCTTCGAGGTATGCATATAGAAAGCTAAATAAATAAATGGATATGCCAAATTAACTGCATGGTGTACCTGTATAGAGTTACGAAATTCCTGTCAACACAGATTTGTCTCTTTTACGGAAACAAAATTTCACTACCGTCTTTATAAAAACCTTTTCTTCCTATCGTGAAGTTGTTGAAGCCACTCCACGTATACGCACACTTTTCTGTAAGATCCATTTTTAATTTTTTTTTTCCTTGGCACTACAGCCCCAGTGGGCCTAGGCCTACCTCCATGAACTTCTCCGTTCACTTCGGTTTTTCTAGATCTTACACATTCGGTAGGACTCCTTGGGCGGGTGATCAGCTCGTCGCAAGGCCTCTACCTGTACACACGCACAGAAAAACGCACACACACAGAAACAACATCCATGCCCTGGGTGGGATTCGAACCCACGATCCCGGTTTCGAAGCGAACCAAAACAGTACATGCCTTAGACCGCTCGGCTACAGTATTTTATAAGATTTCATCCTCTTTGTATCCATAATTCAAACGTAAGAGTCCAATCCGACAGGACAATATAGTTTTCACAATTTTACTCTCGTGTATGTTATGTTCATTGCAGTACATTTTCTATTTTCAACGCATTTGTGGATTACAGCCCACAGTATTCACATTCGGGTCGAACATACGGTGTGAGAAAAGTCACAAACCTGTAATATTTTCTGTGTGAATGCTAACCTGGAAACCTTGGATTGTCCAACCATGTACGTATGTGCTAGCGTTCTCTCACATACGCCTAAAGGAACGCAGTCTCTACCGCTCCCATGTGCAGTAAGAGACAAAACAGAAAGGAAAGTTCTTTCATTGCAGAATGTCGTAATTTTTACAATTGAATTCTGTGCATAGTAGTTCAGCTCCGTCATGGCTTTCTTATGTACATAGACGGGCGTAAATTAGCCTTTCTCTTGAACGGGTTGAAAAAGTTTACTCGATTTCTATGTAGGCTAGATCCGGATCCTGCAACTGATTTTAAATCGTATTAATATACACAGAATTACTGGCGTTTAGGACAGATGGCACTAGTGGTAGATATTACATGTCTTCACAATTTTTTCCTTCTTCTTCGTATTGGTGCTCATGCATTTGGTTTTTGTCAGTTAGGTTTCTAGCACAAATTTATACCTCCTTTTCTATCCTTGTTCCACGCATGTGCGTGCTCTATCATAATTTTTATTTTATGGTTTCTTGTTATCGCCCACTGAACTAGACTAGTCCTATATGTTGAAATAGCTGGGTAAATCTGAGAGCAGTTGTTTAATAATTGAGATTAGCTGTTCGTAAGGAACCCACCTGAGTAGGTATCTTTGTTTCTCACCTGAAGATGGAAACAGATCCAGTTTTTGAAACTTCATATCGTCTACTACCTAAAATTCCGGACGATGGAAAAAGTCGTAAACCCCAGTACTTCTATGTGTCATCCACCAACGGCAGAAGTCTTTAGAATCTATGCATTAATACACGTACTTCTAAACTTTAAATATCGAATTTCTTGTGTGCGTGCGTGTGTGAGGGAGAGAGACACTACACTTGTGGAGGGGGCTATTTTGAAGGTTCCCAGGCTGTGCCCCCTCGTCCTTCTTGTACAGCTAATATATCTGATCTGAATTATTTTTATATGACGTTGGAGTTAAATTTGATCTAACACTGGGAGGGCTACATTAGAGAGAAATTTTATTCTTGCCTCCAGTAGGGCTGCATGTAAAGCATGCAGTGCAACTTGGTAATTTGGGTACCAACTCAGTATTTACTCTAGGGCTCAGAAAACCGTCATCTAGCTGGCCGATCGTAGGAACTTCCGAATGCACACTGACTTCTAGCCTATAGTCCGGTATTAAATACGCTAAACTTATTATTATTTACTGTCTTTACTGTTCACGTGTTTGTTTCTACAGCTATTTCTTTTGTGTGAATAACTTGGACGGGCAGCAAACAGTTGTGTATAACATTTGCAAAGAGAATGTATGCATAGAAACATACATATACTTATATTTGTTATTATTCTAGTATTGGTGAATTTGAATATATTGTGACGCATTTGCGCTATGCATGACACGCCCTCCCCCGTCAGCGGTGACGTGGCACCTTCGGAACGTTGTCGCTGCTATGTTAATAGGCCAGTCAACACCCCGCCCACTCCCGCGGTGACGTAACACGGGATGCCGCCGTTGCTACTCAGCAGTAAACAACTCCCGACAGCGTTCCTAGGCTATCGGCAAACACGGCGCCAGACAACAGTGGTGCCTATTACGTAACTGTTTTCTGTGTTGTCCGTAACGGGGATAAATAAGGAGCAGCGAAGACTATTCAAGAGTTAGTTACGAGTTGGCCAGGGAAGAGTATGCAGTACAGTATTTGTGATACTGCCGATGGCAGTAATGTTGAGCTTGTAAATTGTGTGATTGTATGAGCGAGTGTGGAATAAAATTCGTTATATCCAATAAGGCGTGAAGTTATTTGTCGCGTTATACACCCAACACGTGACAATATATTGGGCGTTGAGCGGGGATAGCACGTTATATGAGATTTGTTGCTCATCCAATAACAGAGAATTTTGTATGTTGTAGTTCGTATTCAATCTCGCTTCTCCTCTTCTTCCATATTATCCAGCGTAGGTAATTGGTAAATGTGGCCGCCGACGGACTGGACGTTCTGGGAAGCTTTCAATATTCTGTTTACCTGTAAAGAGGCATTTTCTCTTAATGTTAATTTTTTTTTGGGGGGGGGAGGTGTCCAGAATGATGTATGTATTGAGACAGTGATAAAGACCAATTTCAGTTAATTATTTCTTTATATATTATTTAAGATTGTCGTAGCGGCTCCGGTCTAGAAAACCGAAATTAACGGCCGTGGGGATCCGTTGCTCTGACCACGCGACACTCTCTATCCGCTGAAGCTGGCACTAATTTCGTCGACAAGCGGCGGTAGCTCGGTCAGTATAGTTCGCTTGCGGACTAAAACCATGGAGTTCTTCTTTGTACCTAGCGGATTGTCTTACAAGCAAGGACAGGGGACGCAGATGTTCACCACAGATGGGATCGTAGTGTCCTAGTTCTTGAAACTCGCTGTTTTCACTGGTTACAGACTTTCGATACAGTGCCCTCCCCAACTTCTTGAAATGACTTCTTATCAGTGGCATTCCCTTCTCTTCATGTAAGGTTACAAGCTATATTACACGCGGTAATTTTGTTATCATCCTGAGGACCTTTTTGATCTGTATTTTACGGTCGCATTTATTGTGAAAACTGTACGACATCTACAGATATTCTCTGTGGGCAGAATGGAGAATTTTATTTTGTTCAAACAGGTGGTATACTCGTACATTGTAAACACTTGGCTTTGAAAGGTTAATATTATGACGAATATGACCATTGTTAGACAACGGTTTGGTGAACACATTCCCGCTGCAACAAATAGAGGTAGAATAGTCTATTGCTAGACAATGGCTCGCAGAAAACACGTATACATGGCAACGAATAAAAGCAGTAATAGACGAACTGTTTGAGATGATGATCTATTTTCGGTTTTCCTCGGAATTAGTTCAATTCATGAGAGTTCATTCGCTAAGCTAAAACTAAACTAAATATAAACTAAACTAAATTGTATATAAACTAAACTAAACTAAACTAGGCTAATCTAAGCTCAACTTAACAAAGCTGAACTAAACTAAACGAAACTAAATTAATTTAAACTAAAATACATTATAAACGAAGCTAAGCTAAGATAAGCAAAACTAAACTAAACTAAACTAAACTAAACTAAACTAAACTAATCTACACTACACTAAACAAAACTAAATTACACTATCATGTGGTGCTATACTGTATAATCTAGATATTAACAGCGTCGTAAAATAAACAATGACGTCACATCCTAAACAACAGAAGTCTTCACATTAATCGAAATAGAAATCCCAAATCCTTCTGTACATACTTTATTCTGACCCCAGAACTATTGGCTTCAAATACCAACATGTTCTCCGAAATTACACGTGAAAATGGTAACGATAGCCTTTATTGGTGTCCAATTGTGGCTTATTAAGAATATGGTATCTAGCAGAAGAAGTTGTATCGTTGTCGTTACCTGGCAACGGGTCCCTACGTGTTACAATATTATGAAGTAGAGTGAAATCTATGCTTTCAAGGAACGAAGAAATGCAAGTGAAGATTTATATTTTCAGAGTGATTTTATTGACACTCATACATTGCCGAACAATTTATATTTATTACATAGATTCTAAGAATATAGATATAATTCAGTATTATTTTGTACTGCATATAAAAATAACAGTTTTTATATTTAACATTTCAGTGACGTCACGTGTTCCCTTCTTTCTCCTGCGAATATGAGTTCACGTGCACGTTACGTCACGTATAACTCCATAATGTTACATTTCAGCATTCTGTGCCATTGCATAGATCTATGTGCACATAGATGGTACAGACGCTCCTAAGTCAGACGTATTGCTCCACTTGTACAACAATCAATTTCACTGCTTTGTGAAAATTATTTGACACTTTGCAGACGGGTGTGGACAACCGAGAAAGAACATTTCAGTATCAATGTATTAATCACTACATTAGTCCCTAAGAAGGTATTCTAAAATTATTTTGACACAACTTTTTCAAAGTAAAATTTTGGGTGCGACCAACAGGTTTATGCCAAAACGAAATAGAATAAGACATTTGCCCGTAATTTCCTACAATTATAAGCTTCCTCAGTAGTCACGGTGCCGTTGGCGTGTTTATTTTACAGGTCCCGCCTCCATTTTATAATCTCTACGTATAGCTGTTAGAAGTTTTCTTTAGTACGTTAGAGACGGACGGAACGCCGTTCACCTTGGTTCTTCGTGTTTAGAAGGTCATTTACTGATCTAAGTGCCGAAATCGGAATCTGGAACAGAACAGAGGAAGATAAATTTTCATATTATTGTACCGTTCAAATGAAACCCGTTCACTGATATACCAGAAAGATATTTCATTAGACGAATTTTGACGGATTCAGCGCATCGATTGCGGGCAGTTACCCTTTTCATGATGTTCTTGTTTGACCTCAGGTGCCCGTTCTGTTGCAGAGCTCGTGGCATACTTCTGGTACGTATTCCATAGGAGAGCCGTGAATGGGTTTCATTTGAACAACTCTTGTATATCACAAAATCCATGGAGCATACCTCAAGATGATAACTTAATTAGTAAAAAAAGAACTCTTCGTCTTTTATGGAATCCGAAAATTCGTTACTGTATCCAGAATTACTCTCTACATGACCTCATTATGGTAAACTGAATTCAGTCTACACGCCCTTCTGGTTTCATTTCAATTGTAACCCCCCAGCTACCCATAGGTGTTACAAATGCTCTTTCTGTGTGGATGTCCATCATTTCGAATTTGCCTCGTTGCTCACTCAACTAATTTATCCTGTTGTAGGTCATCTGACAGTAGTATCACTATTTACATCCTACTTATCTAAGATACATTTTAATATTATCTTTCCTCAGTATCCCGCTTCTTTTTACCTTATATTCCTTATTTTGAAAATAATAAAATGAGGCTTATGAAATCACGTTTCTGTCTGTCTCTCTAAATTCCTCTAATTTTTGATAGGAGGTTTATGGGACAACCTTGCTGTCTGTGTGTCTTAATAGCCCCCTAATTTTTCATTTTACGTGAGGTTCGTGTCGTAACAAAGGAAACGAGGCGAGTGTTGTTTTTCCCAGAACTCATTCGCCTATTTTGCTTATTTCGAATAATAAAAGGAGGCTTATGAAATCATCTTGCTATCTGTCTGTATGTACCTCATAAATTTGTACATTATTAGATCACATTTCTGTCTGTGTGTCCTTAATTTTTTTTTCATTTTCTATGCGGTCCGTGTTTTGTATTAAAGAGACTTAGGCGGTTAGATCCCCCAAGAGGATCAGGATTTTCAGTGGGTTTCCTCGATCCTACAGCAAATGCTGAGTTGGTAGCCAAACTGCATGCCTCACATGCAGCCCTCCCAACGTTAGTTAAAATGTCAATGAAGTGCAGCCCTTCCAGCGTCACATAAAAATTAATCACGATCGTATGTATTACAGAAGGATGAACGGGCACTGCCTGGGAACCTTCAAAACCGGAGATATAATTTCTTGTCCCTTCCCCATGTAATGTTTCACTACCTCCCAAATTTCTTTCTTTTTCTCTCTCCCCTCCAAGAAGAAATTTACCGACCGAACGACGGACCTAGAAATTTTGTAACAATCTGAGAATTCTCAACTAAAATTTCCAATTAATTTGATGATCACATGTCCCACACATCTTGTTGCTTATATGCAGGTTTCGTTTTGGAATTCAAGCCAGCGGCCCGGAAGTTGGGAAGCGACGTTTTCCTTCTGGTAATGTCAGTAGTGGTGGACTTGACTGAGGGTGTTGAGAATATTTGGACCGAAGAGAGAAGAAGTGATTTGAAGTTGGAGGAAACTGCATAATGAGGAGCTTCGTAACTTGTACTCTTCGCCAATTATAATTAGAAACATTAAGTCAAGGAGGATGAGATGGGCAGGACATGAAGCTCGAATGATGTAGGAGAGGAATGGATATAGGATANGTGATCTTTCTCAGCCATTCAAGGTAAATACCGGGATATTACCTTAAATAAGGCCACCATTGCCTCGTTGCATATCATATCCAGTAAATTAATCACTACCATCCAATCAGCCATCAATTTGTAGTGTAGGCAGTTGAATGAACTATAGATAAATAAACAAGACACAAAATTGATACTTCTGTCCTGGGATCGAACCAAAGTTCCTACTGTCGGAAGTTTGAATTATGATATTGCCATTATAAAAATAAATTCTGTGAAGAATTATTCGTCCACTTTCCTTTTATACCATACGGACCGCATAGAAAACCAAATAAATTAGGCTGACATGCAGACACACAGACAGTAAAGTGATCCCATAAGACCCAAAAGCTTACAAAATCATGAGGATACACGAACAGATGAACAGACAGAGACAGATAGCAATGTTATCTCATAAGCCTTCTTTTATTTTATTAAAATAAGGAAATTGTGTTTAGTCATGTATTATAATGGCCGTAGCAATAAGGAGACATTTACTTATGTCAGACTAATGTTGACTATGGCGAAGATCAAATAATGCACAGTACATATCCACGGCCTTCAGAATAATTTTTGTTATTGACTTTAACAATATCATGCAAAACTGCTGGAAAAAATGTTTATGAGGTTTCTTCAGTAAGTAAGATTTCCTGTGCAGCTACTGTACACAAGATACAATTTCATACACGCGAGGTTAAATAGTCTTTCTACTATTCTGATTAGTGTTTCAGACGTCACGAAGCCAAAAGAGTTCTCTTCAGTTTCTATAAAGCACAGAAGCCCTCTGTCGCACTGCAGGTACAAAGTGAAATCATTGTGAATGCTGTATGCTTGTGCGAAAGCTGGGAGAAGCGTGAAACTTCGGTAGCCTTCATGCTGAAACCCATGCAAGGGAATAGTTATTGAGCAAACTCAGCGATACAGGAAGAGGAAACAGAAGAAAGGAACAAGAAAGGAGAATAGAAATAAACGGGAAAGAAAGAAAAGTGAAAAATGAAACTATATTTGATGGGAAGAGGAACCAAGGAAATAATAAGAAAATAAAATAAAGAAGCAATTAAGAAAGAGAAGGAAATAAAACATTAAGAAAAATAAGAAGGAAAAAAGAAAAGAAAAAATGAAAAGGAAATTTTACAAGAGAAAGAGAGAAAAATTAAGAGGGAAACAAGAAAGGCGCGAAAGACAGAAAACGGAAGAATGAATTAAGGACGGAAATAATGAAGGAAAATAAAAGAAGAGAGAAGGAAGGTGATAAAAAAGGGGATAAAGAAGGAAATAAGAAACTGTAGAATAAAAAGTAAAGAAGGGGGTAAAAAGAGAATGGAAAACAATTTGAATAACGAAAAAGAAGGGAAAAAGAAAACGAAAGAAAAATAGGAAAAGATGATAACAAGGAGATAGAAAAGAAAAGCCAAAGGATAAAGGATCAATGGAAATATACTGGGGGAAAAAATAATAGAAAGTAAGGGAGAGAAAAGGAATAGAAGAAAGAAGAGATTAGGAAAGAAAGAGAGAAATTATTGGAAGGGAGAAGTAAACAAAACTAGGAAATGCACTCATAGTGTTTAACTGTTCACGCAGTTACTCCTTCTAGATTTTACGTAAAAATCCCTTTCGTTTAGTTATCTCGAAAACTGGAAGACGTGCAAAATGTCTGTTGGGAATGCAATATTTTTATTTTTCGATTTTGTCTATAAATTTTGTTCCACACAATTTTACTTTCGATGAGTATTTAAAGAATTAAGCCTCGAGATGAATCCAGAAAGGTCTGAAGGTTTTCCCTCTAGTGTCCGTTGTCCGATTTGAACAACATTTAGAATGTATGGGCAAAGTTTAGTAAAACTTTCCAATACCAAATTTAATGAGAAGCCGTCACCGATTATCGAGTTGTTACATGCTGTTGCATTGTGATGCTAATAGGAAGATTTTTACAAGTTTGTTACGAACGTGCCAAAGAAGAACATACCGTAAAAAGAAAAAGAGAGACATAATGAGCATAAGAAAGAAAGATACTTTGGATGGATGGATGGACGGAGGAAGGACGGATGGAGGAAGGACGGATGGAGGAAGGACGGATGGAGGAAGGACGGATGAATAGCTGGCTGACTGGATGGATGGAAGGAAGGATGGACGGAGGAAGGACGGATAGATGGCTGGCTGGATGGATGGCTGGCTGGCTGGATGGATGGATGGAAGGAAGGAAGGATGGACGGATGGATGGCTGGTTGGCTGGCTGGCTGGATGGATGAATGGATGGAAGGAAGGAAGGAAGGAAGGATGGATGGATGGATGGATGGAGGAAGGACGAATGGATAGCTGGCTGGCTGGATGGATGGATGAATGGATGGAGGGATGGGTAGAAGGAAGAAAGGACGGAGGATGGACGGACGAGTGGATAGAAGGATGGTCGGAGGAATGACGGACGGATGGACGGAGAGAAGGATGGATGGGCAGACGGACGGACACACATGAGAAATAAACGAATAAACTGCGAATCAAGTAGGTAGAAAGAGACAGACAAATTACATTGAATATGTCGTCGAAGAATGTACGCCGTGGAGCAGTGTTGGAGCCATGACCGTCGTCTCCAGCGTAAGCCGAGGATGCTGAGTCTGATGATGCATAAGCACGGGTGTGCACTTCCTTGGCACCCCCTTTCTTAGACGTTCCACCTGCAATCAGTATAACAGTTTCCACAGTCGTGGCCCTAGGGGGATCACAGATAATCGCCATTCCACGGAGGCATATGGGTCACGTGGACGTAACGCTGATCACTAGGTGGAAGTGACTGTCACACCCATTAAACATTGGTATCTTCTGGGCTGTAACACCGCGTATTTGTTTAAGCTTCACATTAAACAAGGCCCTCAGTGTGGATCTTATATAGTGTCGATGATGGAAGGATTAACGAATGTGCAGGGGAGACCGAAGTACTATAGTCCCTTCGCGGAGACGAGACAGTTAGCGTAAACAAAACAAGCCCCGAGTCGCCACAGCTGACAGCAAAGAGTGGACAAAGCGCGCAGTTACTCAGTGTACTCACTGCATTCGGACGTTAACCTGCATTCAGACTGAAGAGTGAACTTTGGACGCCCCTGCAACGATACACGCATCACGTGATCGCTGCATGATTTCATTCAAAGAGCGAAGGAGATACCGCGTGCATTTGTTTACGAGGACTCTCTCGTCTCCGCGAATGGACTGTAGGAGAAAACTCGCCCCGTCATTTTGTCCACCATAAATCCTACATGACCTGATCTGCTTCGGAGAGACACACTGCCTACAACTTCAGGGTCGAGCAGGAGGCAAAGCAACCAGAACAGTCTGAAATGCTTCAGTATTTGGTAGTCTTTTTTCTCTACATACAAAACTGATATCTGTTCACGAGTTTCTGCTGCTGTAATGTTACTCATGCTTCTTGTTGCCCCCCATCTAGGCACATTTATGGAGACCTTGATACAGAATGTCCCAGGAGCAAAGGCCAATATTCTGGGAGGTCACAATATCGGCCATTCTAAGCAAAAGGTGTATATGTACATGTGTCCTATTGCAAACGGTTTCCGAGATAGAGCTATTTCACTGTACACTGTACACTGTACACTGTACAGACGAGCAACACGCCATGAAATTACACGAGTTGAAAAGTGCATTGACGTTGACGGTGGAATTTTCGAAACTGTATTACACTAGGTAAACTGTACCAACTTTGTCACTTGAAAAATAAATTTCGGTATTAGAAACAGTACGTAATATCTCTTTGTTTTCAACAACTTAGGAACTGTACAGTGAAACAGCTCTATCTCGGAAACCGTTCAAAATTGTACACATGTACACTTATTGTTTAGAATGACAGGTAATGTGGCCTCCCATAATATTGACTTTGCTCCTGGGACACTCTGTATAACACTGTAGGGATAATGAAAGTCAGAATACAGTTGAAGAATATGGGCAAATGTATCCAGTATTTTGTTAATAAATTCTTGCGAAGCGCCACATTTTGCAGCCTCAAACGACCATCTTCAGGGGCGTCCAGTGCTAAACATATTTTATATAATTTAATCTGAATTATTTAAAATTTTTGTTCCCACACGAGTCATTTCAGATACATCTCATCATAAATTATCATTAAGACTGAAAAATATATGATATAGAGCTAATCATGTGTAGAAATAAACGTTCTTGTATCATGTCTGACGTAATGCAGAGAGCCGTGTTATTTGAAATACGACCATTTGAATTTCTTACAGCACAAATTTCATTATGGCTTGCAGCATCACCAAGGAGAACATGGTAGCGTAGTCGGTTGAGGCATTATGTTACAAGTCGGAAGGCAGTGGGTTCGATTCAAAATATCATTGGATTTTTTCGATTGATATAAAATTTTACAAGTTTGCGATATGTAAAATTGTAGGCTCAGGACTTACCTAGGAGTTGGTTCACCGCTTGCAGCACTGAGATAGGAATCTGAAAGCAGTGAAATGATGTTGTTATGGTAACATTAGTGTGACGTGTCAGAAGCTCATTAAGTAACGGAATTTATTTCCAAAGATACAGCGAACAATATATTTGTTTTCGAGAACACAATGGACAGAACCTAGCCCTTGTACTGCAGCCGCTTCTGGCCTATTGTACCAGCCCCAGATAAAAGGTGAGGGTGATTGTGGAGCAATTGGTGGAATGAAGATTGGCAGGGGAAACCGAAGTACTCGGAGAAAACCTGCCACAGCGCCACTTTGTCCACCACAAATCCCATTTGACCAGACTCGGGATCGAACCCACCGTGGCCGCTTTTTCCAGTTTAGTAATCTTATACACAGACGGTAGAGCCCCTTGGATGGGATATCAGCCCGTTGCAAAGCGGCTACCTATACACAGGATAACAGAAACACAGAATAAACACACACAGACATCCATGCCTCCAGTGAGATTCGAGCCCATGACTCCCAATGTTCAAGTGGGCGAAGGCAGTTCATGCCTCAGACCGCGCGGCCACTGTGGTCAGAACCTCCAACAAATATCTGATTAATAATTTAAATTAGGCCACGACTCTTTCCGTTATTCACGATCATCCAGTGATTAGAAGCTTTGTATTCCGACAAATGCAAATTGAGACATGGACATATGAACACTTAGGGCAGTAGATCAGAAACATCTGGAAGGTTTCGAAATGTGGTGTTGGAGAAGGATGGAGAAGATCAGTTGGACCGATTATGTGAGAAATGAAGAAGTGTTAATTAGAGTCAGTGAGCAGAGGAATATCCTACACGAAATAAGAAAACGGAAGGCTAATTGGATTGGTCATGTTTTACGCAGAAACTGCCTTCTAAAAGAAGTTATCGAAGGAAAGATAGAGGGGCGGATAGAAGTGACAAGAAGACGAGGAAGAAGACGTAAGAAGATGCTGGATGACCTTGGGGACAGAAGAGGATACTGTCATTTGAAGGAGAAAGCTCTAGATCGCATTAAGTGGAGGAATTGTTTTGGAAGAGACTGTGGACCTGTCGTCTGACAGATTACTGATGATGATGATTGTCACAAAACAAATGCTTTTGTTTATCAGTTCTGAACATGTTTCTGTCCAGAGAGGCCATCAACAGGCGATACTTAAGGAAATCCATGAATAGTTACGAATTCCGTATAAATTATAGCGGCAGTAAAAAATAGACTAGGATCCACGTAAGTACGTTACAGTCCAAGGTAGCAAATAGTAATGCTGGTTGCAACATGGAAGTGTCTGCACGTATTTTAGCACAGCTGAAACGTAGTGAGCTGACATTTGGAACCGCGCATCATACCTCTGTGGCGCAAGACCTTGTTTTGTCTCCGTGGACGTGATCGCTAGAGACACTGTTCGGCGCCCGAATACGAACAGGTTATCAGTCTATATTGGGCTACTGTGACTCTGAATTTGTTGTGTGGAATAGATCGAAGTGGGGAATATTAAAGAACATGCACACAGCAGCGGTCTTCGATCTGTTGTGGATAACTTTGCGTGACGCAGTGATTTTAAATATTGTGACATACAGACCAACTGCTAGGCAACGACTCGGTGAACACATTCCAACGGAAGAGTGCGCGCACAGAAATAGGACGTTCATTGCTAGACAACGGATCATTAAACAAACGTATACGATAAAGATGTTGTGTTTTCTGCATGGTCCTTGCCTAGAGGTTATAAATGGACAGAGAATGTCGTTTAAGAGATTTTTTGGCGAAAATTTGATCGAGTTCTGGAGACGGCAGTCGAAGGTGATTGAGAAGAAAAGATTACACTGTGCAAAGAAGACTTCATGTGAGATTTGAAGTTACAGTGAGACGGCTATAAATCCGTTGCCAGGATACGACTAGTGAAGACTGAGAATCCTAGCGCGTGTGTAACTGTAAACTGTAATATGTGTAGAATAGCGATAGCGCTCTACAGCCTGAAGTTCTGAGTTGTGAATATATAAGGTCCAGTAAATCTAATCAATCAATCCAATCTCCATCTATAGTCACCCCTACACGTGACAATATTAGACGATTTGCTGAAGGGTAAAACAGAAGAGGACAGGTGCCTTATCTGACATGGTACGTTAAAACAGCTGTTTACGAATCTGATTATTACATTACTCAAAAACATGTTTATTTCTTTCTGTATTATACTGTAATGAAGTTGCGTGAGATTATGGTAACACGGAGAAACGTTAGAGCGCTGTAAGCGCAGATTGCAGGTAGTAACAATTGCTGGCAGACGGTTACTGCAGAACCCAAACTGCAATATCACGAAAGAGCTGACAGTAAGCATGACGAGGAAATGACATACACTTCGTGTGATGATCATTATGTTGCTTATAGCATTTCTGTCAGCAGCTGTAGTCATTTCAATGAAGAGTCCTTATTTAGAAGTTCTTCTTGAAACCTGTGTTTTACTTTTCTTTTAATATAGGATATTATGGAAACACTGCTAAATATGATTTCATTCTATTGTGAATATGTGAACCCCTTGGTATCTAATTATGTAGAGAGTTATTCTGAATTATTGTCGTGGTTTTTATGGCTCACAATTTTCAAACCGGAAGCAATAAAATAAAACTTCTGACATAATCTGAAAGTGTAACTCAAAAAGTTTCATTTCTCTTAGAATTAATATCGTGGAATGCAAAATAACTTCAACATGTGCGCCTTCCATAGCATTAAAGGTCTGAAAATTATAGGCCACGGAAAACTCGACATTTATTTAGAAACACACTATAAGTTGCGTATGAGTCGAAATGCTTTCTTGAGCTTAGGTAAATAAAGTACCAAGTATTTTACTTTATGACAATAAATCCTTGAGCATGGATGTCAGTATGTCTCTGACAACCGAAATGAAGGTAGGAGAATTTGAGAGCAGGGTGCTGGGGAGAATATTTGGACCCAAAAAGGATGAAATGACAGGAGGTTGGAGAAATTCGCATAATGAGGAGGTTCGTAACTTGAACGCTTCGCCAGATATTATTAAAATGATCGAATTAAAGAGGATGAGACAGGCAGGGCATGTTGCACGCATGGGAGAGAAAAGGAATGCATATATGATTTTGTTGGGAATACTAGAAGGAAAGAAACCATTAGGAAGACCTAAACATATGTGGGTGGATAATATAATAATGGATCTTGGAGAAATAGGATGAGTTTGAATGGAAGGGATTTATCTGGCTCAGGATAGGGACCAGTGGCCTTGTGAACACCGTAATAAGCTCTCGGGTTCCGTAAAATGTTTGGAAATTCTTTATGTAGGTGAGCGACTAGAGGTTTATCAAGAAAGACTCAGCTGCATGCAGTTAATTCGTTAGTTCAGCCAACCGCACATTACAGATCAACGGTTTGCTTTCCCACTTTCATCGAATACTATTAAATATTATAAATAAAATACTCGATGATTTTAGTCCGCAGGCGAACTATACCACCGAGCAACCGCCGCTTGTCGGCGAAGTTTAGTGCCAACTTTTGAGGATAGAGGGTGTCGCGTGGCCAGCGCAGCGAATCCCCACGGCCGTTAATTTCGGTTTNGTATATGCGGTGTTAACCGACGTTTCGGAGGAACGTATCGCCTCCATCTTCAGGGTAGAAGAAAAAATATAAGAAATCTGCAAGCGAAGAGACCGTGAGAATCGGTAAAAGCAGACTGTGTTAGAAATATACACAGCTATGTGTACATTGCAGATTTCTTATATTTTTTCTCCTACCCTGAAGATGGAGGCGATACGTTCCTCCGAAACGTCGGTTAACACCACATATACACGGTGCCAAATCCCAGAAGACTGCTTTCTTCATCATCATCATTGTCATATCAACACTCTTTCAGCCGCAGTCTTCCTTAGAGGATTCTGCCAGATTTGCCGTCTGGGTTTTCACTTCTTTAGATTTTGCAACAATAATTTGTTGTATAGCGAGGTCGTCAGCTTTACGTCCCCCAACCTGGAGGACCTGCACCCTGAATTTATGTCCCCCAGTGAGAGGGTGTCTCAGTTATACACCCTTTTCCTCGCTTTCTTCGACACGCTACTCTAACCCGCCTCTACACGGAGTAGACTTTAAGATACTCACGTTAAACACGTTATCGTAGAAATCAGCGGGCCGCTTCGTGGGGCGCGGCAGGCGGTTGTCAGTGCCCGCTGAAGACGTCGCTGAAGAAGCAGCGCCCCCCGTGGCTGCTTCGCCACCGACACCAGCCTGGCTGTACAGGACCCCTCCTGAACCCACTGAACCTCCAAGCCCTGCTGATGCGCCTGTACCATCTGGAGTACCTGCCTCTGCAAATAGACCCCCAGCAGGGCCCCCGTCCAGGGTTCCACCTAAACCGGCACTGGCGTGGTAACCTCCAAAGGAGGCAGATACGCTGTCACCGGACAGAAGCACTTTTGGAATCTGAAACAGGAGAGATGGGCTAAACACTGATATTATCATATTGTAGGTGTTACATTCAAGGTAGAAATCTTCTACTTGTAGGCGTGACCTATAGACGGGTTCCGGATTGGATAATTGGATTTATTGACACCTTATTAACACACTTCGGGACTACAGACAACACAACGCAAATTGCTGATCTACAAAATTTATAGTTCACCGTTACACTCAGACTAGAAATCTCAGTCTTCACTACTCGTATCCTGGAAACGGATTTATGACACACTTGTCTATCAATCCAAACAAGACGGTAATTATAACCTTTACTAGGAAGAGGGATATAAAGGGTTCGAGTCCCGGTAAGGTCAATAACTTTCTCTTCTCCACGTCCTTTGGATCGACTCTGGGACCCATCCCACCTCCTATCCAATGGGTACTGGGCGCTATTTCCCCGGAAGTAAAGCGGCCGGGGCGTGAAGCTGACCATTCACCTCAAATTAGTGCCGAGGTCAAGAAAATATGGACATATACATTCACTCCCCCATACGCCTTCATGGCGTAGTGCTTAATTAGTTAAGCATAGGGACAACTGTACGAGTTCTCATCACTTGTCGCAGGATTGCGAATTTGTAGGTTATGCTCTGATGTTAATAATCCTTTGATAATGTAGCAAATATTTTCGAAATGGTTTCTCGTAATTAATTCCAATCTTGGTATCATTTGTCGAATAAGAGGAGATTCAGCTGCCTCTCTTGGGTCTACAAACACAGTAAAGTTAGAGTAATTTACCGTATTCTCTTCTCAGCGAGTTCAGGATTGTTTCGATGTATAATAATCGAACTTCGTTCCTTATAGACCCTCTGGTTCGTATTCTGAAAGTCCGGAGTTCGGATCAGATGGGAGACTGGCTACACTCGGACAGATGCTATGATCGAACTTCCCACCAGAAAAAGACGACAATAACTTCAACGTCCTATCGACTTCATAATATACTCTCATGTAATCATTGCATGCTATGTACTCTCAGCTACTCTCACGCTGTTAAAGTAAAGCTATCCCTGTAATAGGCCGTGGCGCCCTAAAAGGTTGTTAGACGTCGAGGCTCTCACATTTTCTAGATAATCGTCTGACAGATGGCGGTGAGCTTCACGCGTCGGCCGCCCTTTACCCCAAGGAAGATTCCTAGTACTCATTTCTTTTAGAGGCTGAGTCTACCCTGGGGCCATAATGCGGCAGGAAGGATTAAGTCAATTGAAAAATCCAATTACCTCATCGGAAGCCGAACCCGCGACCTTCAGGCTCTTAGCTTAGTACCTGAACTAACAACGTTACCGCATGCCCCTCCGTTAATANTCTGAGATACTGAAAACGTCGTTACGTAAGTCACATCAAATGTTGGTGCCTTTCCTATATTATGTCCTTCGATGAAATATTGCAAAACAGTACTAGCATCGTTATAGAAGTTTCCTTCTCAAAATTCTGTTTCAGTTTGGTTGATGTTTCAAGATTGTATGAAATTCTGCCATACCTAATACTTCTGGCTTTTTCTGTATTTTGTAAATTATGTTTTTTAATTTGTACTTACCTCATAATTAGGCCGCGCCATAGCTCAAGCGGTTAGTCGCTGGCTTCCCATCGCGGCAGCCCGGGTTCTATCCCGAGTCTGGTCAAGTGGGATTTGTGGTGGACAAAGTGGCGCTGGAGTAGGTTTTCTCCGAGTACTTCGGTTTCTCCTGCCAATCTTCATTCCACCAGTTGCTCCACCATCAG
>NW_019738358.1:1196973-1206537 GCF_002891405.2 Cryptotermes secundus
CTTAGTCCCACCCCACTAGCAATAAAAAAAATAATACCTCATAATTGTTCATTTTCTCTTACTGCCCAACAGGTTCTGACACACGCATTAAATTAATTGCTTGTGACGTCAGCCTTTCTCATCATTTCTTCGTATTGCCATGATTCATTGTCACAAGATAATATTGGTCTAGCAGGTGTTTCATAAATACATAAAAGAAATATAGAATTATATTAAGTTTATATGGTGAATATTGAAAGGAACGGAAGAAGAAATCATTCACTAATCTGCGAAGTGTGAAGTGGGCCACCGGTAGCGCAGCTGGTTTAGGCACTATATTACAAGCCGCAAGGTCGCGGGTTTGATTGCCGATGAGGTTACTGATTTTTTTTTTTAGTTTACCTAATTCTTCCAGCCCTGGGATCGACTCAGCCTCTAACGGAAATGAATACCAGGAATCTTCTGGGGGGTAAAGGGCGGCCGGCGCATAAGGCTGACAACCTCACCGTCATCTGTGATCCAGTTGTCTAGAAAATGGGCGAGCCTCGATGTATCAGAACCCTACGGACTTCCACGGCCTGTTACAGGGATAGCTTTAACTTTGCATATACTTTAGGGCGTGTGATGCCTTTATGTGTTAGCTTTGTTAATATTCACTAGTACCTAAAGTAATTAAATATCATAACTTATAAGGTAGGAGAAGTATGGGAAATGAAATTAGGTTATCGTAATAGTGAGTATGACGATTACTATTCGTCACATTTTTACCCTGAAGATAGAGGGAGCAGGTTCCTGAGACTACATAACGCCAAATTCCAGAAGGCAGTAATTCTACACACCTTTGTATACTTTGCAGCCATATTATCAATGAATGTAGGGAAAAGCCAGAGCTAAATAATTATTAGATACTCACGTCATTAGATTCGACTTTCTTCCCTGGAGCAGCGCCGCATATCATCACCCCACATAAAAACACTATTAAGAAGAACTGCGCCATATTATGCGTTGTGTACTGAAAGAGATTCACACACAGACTGACGCTGAGTACAAGCCTGCCCAAGTTCCTACCTCCGGGTAGAGGCAAACACTGCAAACATTCGACTCCAAGGACAAGATGGCCGCAGCATATTAATTTGCCTGATTTCCAGGTTTCCCCACTACCCGCGTCCATTGCTGCGTATGTTGTGTTGCTTGTCTGTTACTTTCATTCGTTGACGTAAGAAGTGAACTGTCATTGATCTCGGAAGCCATATTCCACTCTCAGCATCTGAGTGTGATAGCCAAGGTTATTGCAGGTGTGACTGTTTATATTACTATAGGAACGTTTCGGTCGAAATTTCTGCTTCAATCTTCATGTAGCCTGACGAAGAGGGTAGTTGGTTCTACTGAAATATTGCCACCTATGTAACAAACTACATGTGTGATGCAATATAAGTCCTTAATATAAAAATTGAATGATTCTTTTATCGATTGATGAAGTGTTAAAATAGAGTGAAATCCCTGTACCGAAGTGTGGAGACTTGCAGGAATGAATGTACGTACAACTACATGGAGTCATAACCTCAACACTGGATGGAAATTAATGGTTAGCTTCAAGCTTCGGCCCCTTTGCGATATGGAAAGAGAAATAGATACTATAGGGTTCTGACGATGGTGTATAACACACAGAGATACTGGGTTTTCGGACTTTGTCCATCGTCCAGAGATTGAGGCTAGCTCTTTCTAAGGGACCCAACAGAGTAGGTGTCTTCCCTCACCTGAGGATGGAAACAGATCCAGTTTCCGAAACGTCGTGTTTTTCTTAGTTATTTAGAATACGGACGATGGACGAAGTCCGAACACCCAGTATCTCTGTGGGAAAGAGAACTAGTTGCCCAATAGATAGAAGTGTTCGTGGACCCTCCTCGGTGGAGACCAAGAAATCTTCCCTCGTGCCTTGACTTGGAACTCAGAAGTCCAGGTCGTTAGGATGATGGAACATCAACGAGCTTCAATTTTAGATCGTAAGTATTCCGTCTGCCGGTCACGGTAGCCGAGCGGTCTAAGGCATGCACTGTCTTCGCTCTCTCGGAAGCCGGGATAGTGGGTTCGAATCCCACACAAGTCATGGATAATCTCATAACATTTGGTTTTACTAAACTTTCGACCTCCAGCTGCTCGAAAAAACCCAGCCTCCGTTTCACTTGTACTAATAATCAGCGTTCTAGCTCATCAAATTCGACAAGCTGCAACATGAAGAGATCTGTCTTGTGTGATTAACGCCATATAGTCCGGCGAAGACAACAGACGTTACGGAGGAATTTCTATAATCTCAGTCCTAATAGTTCAGAATTCAGAAATTAATCTGACACTCATGGGAGAGGTTATATGCCATACAAAATTTCATTTCGAAAAGAACGAAAGGCGTAAAACAGTTTCCATATATACGTATAGGCTGTGATTGGAGGATAACATTAAAATTGGTCTTCAAGAAATAGGATGCTAGAATGTAGATTATTTTCAAGTGGTTTATTATAAGGTCCACTGTGGAAGGCTCTTGTGAATATGGTAATGAATACTTAATTTTGATAAAATGCAATAAATTTCTAGATTAGCCGTGGGACTACCAGTTAACAACAAAATTTATTTATTTACATATTAATGTAACAACTGTCGAGAATTCAGCACTAATTTTTATCGTTTGTTACATAAGTTACTAATTTCCTTGCATTTTTTCCGTATTCATTTCCACCCTTGTATGTTATGGAATTGTAAGTTGAAGCCGACGTTTAACTCCATCTCTCACGAGTAACACGCACAAATAATCAATCGTAATATAATATACAACATTTAATATATTTACGTCAAATTATTATCAATACTCACAGAATACACACGATACAACATATCTAAAAGCTGCTCAGTCGTTCGTGAATTATTAGGTAACTTAGTTTCATGAAACCTGTCAGCGTACGCCATTTCGCGGCTATAACGCGGCGATAAATCTCTCCGTCACATTATTCTTTGTCATGCGCACAAGCGTTAGGGGCTTCACATATTTACAGTGCAAGCGTGACGTCATAAATTACGTGTTGAAAGATACAGAATGCAGGCTTTAAGAGGCCCTTCTATAAAAGCTATTTTGATTAAAATTATAGTAACTGAAGAGAAGGGAACTATTATTGGCAGAGCCATCTGTACGACAGAATAAGTACTAACTGCGTACAGAGTACATTTACGACTTTATTTTATTGAGAGATTTATGGCTTATTTAATGATGCTCTCTAAAACCGGTGTTTTCAGCTGGAGGCAGGTTTCTAAATTCAGAACGCAGCGCTGTTCAGGTTTTGCATAATAAATCAGGCGTCAGGGTGACGAATAAATTCAGATAATTGGATTTATAAATTTGTGCAGTTAACAAACAGTTATCACTTAACACAACTCTTTTCTTGGTCTCGGATTTTACTTCCCTGATATCTTGGAAATGCAAGAGCCTTATAAATGTACGTGTTTAAAAAGGCATTGATCAAAACATGCAGAATATTTTCACCTGTTGTTTCTTAAACGAGTTATACTTGGTCAATCATCTATAATTTTTTATTGCTAGTGGGGTGGGACAAAGTTCCTTGTGCTGCGGCCACTTCTGGCCCATTGTACCAGCCCCAGATGATAGGTGAGGGTGATTGTGGAGCAATTGGTGGAATGAAGATTGGCAGGGGAAACCGAAGTACTCGGAGAAAACCTGCCCCAGCGCCACTTTGTCCTCCACAAATCCCACTTGACCAGACCCGGGATCGAACCCAGGCCGCCGCGGTGGGAAACCAGCGACTAACCGCTTGAGCTATGGTGCGGCCCAAGTGGGCAGCCATCTAAACCAAAGAATCTAGACTGAGGATATTTGAGGGCAATGTGCATATTGGGACGTAAAAGGGACGAAGTGAGAGGAGCTGGAAGACAACAAGATAAAGGGGAATTTCCTAATTTTAACTCGTCAGATCATATTAGAATGACCAAATAAAGGGAGATAAGACGGGCGGAGCGCGTAGCATCCATTGCGAGAGGAAAGAAATCCAAAAATACTTCTGCAGAAAACCCGAAAAAACATGATTTTGCATGCGTGTAGATGGAAGGGTCATATTAAAGTGGAGCTTAAAAATATATAACTGGAGGCTCTTGATTGGATTCGTCTGGCTCATGAGAGAGGCCAGTAGCTGGATGTTACAAACATGTAATGAACCTTCGGGTCATATCAAAATATGTGATCTTCTTGAAGAGCTGAGCACCTGTAAGCTTGTCAGGAAAGAGTCCCCCACGTGGAGATAGTGTTACTTACGTCTTTGGTTTTGAACATGTTAAATAAAACTAAAATTAAATATGTTACTTCTTAATCTAGAGATTTTTCTACGATTTTTAAAAAAAATAATTTTTCTTGTAATAAATATGTACTGTATAATAAATAAAAAAGCCATATGTGAAGTTAAATTGCTGCAGAGAATTACTGCTGTCAGTATTATTTTCGTATGTATTTTTAGTACACGGTCGCGGGTTCGATTCCCGATGAGGTCATCGAATATTCCAATTATCGTAATTGTTCCAGCTATACTGTGGCCCTAGCTTCGAGTGAGCCTCTGAGTACCAGGAATCTTACTGGGGTAAAGGGCAGCCGGCACGCAAGGCTAACAACCTCACCTTTGCCTGTGAGCCGATGTTCCAGGAAACGTGGGAACCTCGAAGCCTAACAACCACGTGGGCCTTCACCGCCTCTTACAGTGATAGCTTTACCTGCTTTTCCACGTGTGGGGTTTACCCAGCCTCTGTCCTATGGGTACCGGGGACTCTTTCTCCAGGGTTAAAGCGGCCGGGGCGTGAAGCTGACCACTCTTCTCCACCTATTATCGAGGCCAATAAAATGTGGATTTATACATCCACTCTCTTTTGTCTTCTTGGGGTAGTGCTTAATTAGTTAAGCATATGGCAATTCGTTGTTTCACGCTAGGCACTCCCTGTGATTTAGATTTATTTTTATTATTTTATGTATTCTGTTGTTTATATGTGGTATTAAGCTGATGTCGGTCAGTTAGACTAAAACATGTAGTGCAGTTAATAAAATGGTTTCACTAAGTATAGTTTTATTGTACGATAATCGAAATGTTGTTGTACGACGGCACCGAAACCTTAATAATTGGACTTATGTATTAAAACATAAATATTTTTTTCAAGCTGATTCAGAGTAGTGGTTTGCAAACAACTCGCCATATAGTTACCCTTTACATGAAGAAGGAGACACAATTTTCTCCCGCCTACCTTTTGTTATTTATATAAGGTGCAGAAGACAGTAAGTTATAGTATACGAAAGTGGGAGTATTATAGCTTTTTTTCCAACTTTTAAACATGGAAATAAGCTCAAATTTCCTTAACCCTCATTGGCTTTATAATCTTCTTACACTTGCTTCAAAAGTATATTCAGAACACTGGAATTTCCGTATTTACGCATGTATAGGCCGCGTGCGTGTATAGGCCGCAGCACAATTTTCAGACAGAAATTATAGAAAAATTAATTTTCTTGGAATATTATTTCAGGAGTAGAACACCCTGTATTACTAATTATGAATATAATTTTTTAAATGAAGTGTGATTTCGAATATTTCGAATATAAGCCGCACCCCAGTTTTCCTCTTGAATTTTTGGCAAAAAATGTGCGGCCTATACATGCGTAAATATGGTATTCTCTTTAATTTTTGTCAGTTTCGAGAAAATGTACAGTAACCGCCTCTGTGATTGTTCTTCGCAGCGGCTATAATTTCCAAGAGTACAGTCTCCATCAGTAAGAGTGGTAATTGCACCATAGTTCACAAACTCTGTTTGTATAGGATCGACTGGTAGCTGAATTCTGTTGACTCAAGAGGTTCAGCAAATCAGAGTTACGAGGCTTTATATCTTGAAGCTCGATCCGTCTGGCGCTACAGTGACTTGTGCCACTCTTGCGCCAAATGTCTGACGACGGTGGAATCCCCCATGTCCGACAAACTGTGGAAGAGGCGCAGAGGCAGGTGCCTGCACTTGGTTGTTGACGTGGAGTGGGAACAAGGGGCGCTGCGTTATCGGCCTTGTACTCTGCAATAAAGTGCTGATTGCTGTCAGTGTTGAGATGGGGATCTGTAATGAAAAACGAGGGAACCAAATCTCAGTATTCAATTTAAAGTTATTTTAAGGGAGAAATTCCATAACCAGAAAGTTCGTAACGCAGTGAATACCGTACATACCGACTGAATACGAAAAGCCGTAGGTCAGAAACGTGGTAATACCGTTATATCCCTGTAACTGAGAGATGAGGACACGTTTTGGGCATGAGTTCCACATACCAAAACAAGAAAAATACCTATATCAACATGTGTCACGGAAGCATTTCGGGGAAACGCGTTAGCGTAGTTGGTTGAGGCATTATGCTACAAGGAACAAGGTAGTGGGTTCGATTCGCGATTAGGTTACTGGATTTTTCAATTGACCTAATCATTTCAGCCGCACTATAGCCCTGGGGTCGACTCGACCTCTAACAGAAATGAGCACTAAGAGTCTTCTTGGGGTAAGAACGGCCGGCGCGCAATGCTGACTACATCATAGCCATCTGTGAGACGATTGTCTAGAAAATGTGGGAGCTTCGACGTCTCACAAATCTATGGGCATCCATAGCCTGTTACCTTAATATTTTATTGTTGAGAAGTACATTTATAATAAATGCTTAAATGACCTCTTTGAAATTCAATGCTTGTCTCGACACGTCTCATTATGGACCACCTCATCAGTACAGAGATGCCGGGGCAGCTGCGGATAGTCTGACAGGCGCCCACACTGCGATGGTGAAGTCTCTTCCTTGTCAACAGGAGCTGCATACGCAAGGTGTTTGTGTGTCCGCATACGTAAAAATCCAGAAGATTGAAGTTAGGTGAGCGTGGAGGCCACGCAGCGGATCCTCCTCTACCTACCCCTCGGTCACGACAGGACCCCTCGAGCAGCACGGCTAAACTGTGCCGAGACACCATCATGCAAGTACAGCATTCTTTCAGCTATAACTCACAAATTAATTGCTTCCGGACACATGCTGGTATGAGCATTTTTTCTTGTTTTGGCTTGCAGAACTCGTGCTCAAAGCTGTCTGCATCTTCGTTACACCCTGTGTATAAAGAACTTAACGGTGAGAAGAGAATTCTGAAATTAACCGATTACGAAATACCACAGAAATGAACTGTAGGCAGTTAACATATATGAATATAAGTTATACAGCAGATCACGAACGAGCGAACAGTCCTTTGGTTCAATGTGCATGTAAAGTATTGATAATATTTTGATGCGAAGTGTAATACAGTATATAAATGAGACAATTTACTACTGATTATTTGTGCTTGATATTCGTTGTAGATGGCGTTAAATTTCGGCCTCGACACATAATTCGATTAAATTGGAAGCGAACATGGAAGAAGGGAGAGGGGGCTAATAGTACATAAACTTATTCAGTCAATGATGGTACTTCCCCCTGAAATCTCAACGGACGTTAAACTAGTGATTATTTAAATGTTTTTATCACGCTGATTGCAGTAATCGAAACCTACAGAGGAACAAGGTCTCGCAAAGAACTATTATAGGAAACTTTTAGGCTATAGTCCAGGGTAATAGGTAAACATCTCTCTGTGCTTAACTAATTAAGCACTACGCCATGAATACGCATGTGGGACTGGATGTATAGAACCACGTTTCACGCCTCGGCCACCTTACTCCCGGGCTGGATGGGCCCTAGAACCAGTGTAGACGATGTGTAGAAGAGAAATTTCTTACCCCACTGAGACTCGAACTCCCGACTCCTCAGCCAGTCGCTATAACGACAGCGCTATCCCGTCTATCCCGAGAGAAGATATAATTAAAGCGTGGTCACAAATTTCTTGATAAGGACCATTCGCCCTTATGGAAATATTTGATAAGTATTAATTTCCGAACAGGAAATTCCGAATAACCAATTAGTCATTTGTTAAGAAATGCACATGGGTTCATGACGTGGCAGAGTACGTGGCTGGTCGCTGACTAGTCTCTACGCATGCGTCACTGCCGTGGCAAGGCTGGATTTATGATTGCCACTCCCAACTTATTTTAGGTTTCACCTTGAGTTATCCTTATATAAGATGTGTGGAAAGAGGCCAGTAAATTTTAATGAGTGTAGTTTTCTCAAGTTTATTTCTGTGTGTATACTATTGACTGTGGAAAATATCTTTGTTCCTACGTCATAACTTGAATAGCCAACCTTACGGGAGGAAAACATCGTCAGCGTGGTAACTGGCATGAGTATTTGAGTTTCGTTTTATGTGAACAAGGAATGTATTAACTTTGATGCAACCCTCTGTGTCACTAGATGAAGCAAGTATTGAAATATTTTGCCCACACTTTATTTGTCACGGATAAATACTTTTTTTTTTCTGTGGATTAAAATAATTTTCGTAAGAAACAAATCTTTACTCACAATGTGGCAGTTAATAGAAAAATGGAGTTTACCTTAAGGAATTTAATTGTACGAACACATTTTCAAGAACGCGTTCCTTCCTTGATACTGTGGCATGTCGCACATAAATGAGCTGTACCATATTTCCCGAAATATTTTGTATTATTTACTTCCGTAACGTAAATATATTGTAAACAATTATTAAGCCCTATATATTTTAGTGGAAGAATATTTCGATATGATGCTTGAGGTGCATATGTGAGGTTCATGCAATTTGTTTGATAGATGCATACCTATGTGAGGACTTCACAAGATAGACACGATGTGTGTGATGCTGCATTTGTGTAGCACACTTTCTCTTGACAGACACAGTTATGTACCTGTGTGTAAGATCTAAGGTTCTAACGGTAGAGAATACTGAGATTACGACCTTCCGGGATTTGACTTCATGTAGTTTCTTCCACCATGAAGATGGAGGCCACAGTATCATGCGAAACTTTTATACACATCTACCAAATCATGCATGACTTCACATATCTGAACCTAAGTGTCTATATAGAGATTCTGTGTGACCAGTGTTAGTGCAGTTGATGTATAGACGTTNGCAGTATCATGCGAAACTTTTGTACACATCTACCAAATCATGCATGACTTCACATATCTGAACCTCAGTGTCTAGATAGAGAGTCCGTGTGACCAGTGTTAGTGCAGTTGATGTATAGGGGTTTACGTTAGCGATTGTCTCTTCGTTAACATAATTTCATTAATTACGGTTGAGTTAATCAGTGGTCATAAAATATAAATGAAATTATGGAGGTCAGTTTGGAAGAAGGCGTGATGACACCTTCGTGTCCATACTATGGACCACAATTTTAAGTTAAATATTTCTACGTCTTTGGCTGTGACGCCGTGTAGTTTCGTAGAAGTTTAGTTATAATGTTTTTCATAGACACTGTTGTGAGAATCTCACACAAGCTGAAAAGTCTGTCGTTTCTTTCGCTGTATTATGTGGTGCTGATATATCACTGCAGCCGATTCGCAAATAAGACCCAATTTAATTACAATAAATGGGGCCGAGCCATAGCTCAAGCAGTTAGTCGCTGGCTTCCCACCGCGGCGGC
>NW_019738358.1:1206665-1219395 GCF_002891405.2 Cryptotermes secundus
CGAGTGGACCCAGTTGGACTCCACCTCCCACTAAGCGAAAAAAGAATTACAATAAATATTAAATGCATACATATTCATTCATTTTCACGCATATATTATTAATACAGTGTCGCCTCCATTGAAATTCTTAAAGCACACTAACAATGGTCCGGCTCAAATGCGCGTTACTACTATCATGAAGCGAAAAATGCTCCATTCATTGGTCTGTAGCTGTAGCATTCGTGAACTGAGCATCTCTCACAATTTAGTGTAAAGTAATGTTAGGTGATAGAGTATAATCACATACTAATTCAATCATAATTAGTGCAGTTAAGACATGTAATGTGCGAACACGTTACTAGTAACATCCCAATCAACGTTAACAACGCCATTTATTGCGCTTTTTTTTTAGCGCTCGCTTGCAGCGCCGGGCAATTGGCTAACCTCGTTGCCTTACGGCGAACTCACAGCAAGGTTATCCCACTGTTTATTTCAATTTTATATAGACATGAATTCATTATACTTAACTGAAATCAAACTACACAATTGAAAATACGAATATTGCTCAGGTTAGATACAAGTAGCTTGTAACCAATAACCTCTACGTGTGAGAAATGGTTTCATGTGCTCGTTGTGATGTGACAAAGAGAGAACTAAGGTAATACGAAAAAGTGGGTGCATAAAAATGAGCACATTTCAGTGTGAAAGAAAAGAGGACGAAGCGAGAGGGGCATGCTGATGACTTGTTGAAACCAAAGCTACTTTTATATCAGAGAGATTCAATGAAGTGAAGCACCAGATTCCATATTTCGCAGTGTAAGGGCGACGACTACGTACCTCAGTGTGAAGCGAAACAGTTCCTCACGGAATTGAATGCACAAAGGAAATGCTCCACATATTTTTGATGTTCTTGGAAATGTTCATTGATGAAATATCAGTCTCAGCGTAGTTCAGTGAATTTAATAATTCATATTATCCATGGCGTTGTATTGTAGAGTCTCCACGAAAAGGCTGTTCTTATACACCTGAACTATGAATTAAATTTAACTCAAGTCCGCATAATTAAGTAACATTGCCGAAATAACCACCGAAAATAAATGTTAACATAAAGTTTCAGTTCACCATCTGGAAACGCTTGGAAGCTATAGATGCAAACTTTGAGGCAGCTGCAGTCCATAAGNTGATTTCACCATCTAGAAACACTTGGAAGCTATAGATGCAAACTTTGAGGCAGCTGCAGTCCATAAGCTATCGCATTCACATAAGGATCAATATAATTATAGGTGGGGTATGTCTGGTGATTAGTGAGTATACTTCCAGTTGGTCGATGATTAAATATGAATGGATTCGTGAGAGGAAGAGGTGTATTTGGGTACCCTGCAATGGAGCTTAACAGTTCGTTACCAATTTGAAAGAGAGTCTGCCATATTAAGGCATAAGGGGACACAATGAATTTTAAGATACTTGAAATAAAAACTTCCACATTTTTGTCGATACGTTGAGGACGACCGAAGCCAAACAGTTTCCTAACTGTGGACGCTGGAGATCTCCTGCTTCTTGTAGATTTGCTCGGGTCGGAAATATACTCGTACTGTCAACAGAACTTTGGTAATATAATGTAAAGTACACACACACTTATTGGCGCTACAGCCCCAATTTGGGCCTAGGCCTACCTCCATGAAACTCTCCGTTTCACTTCGGTTTACTACATCTTACACATACGGTAGGACTCCTTGGGCGAGTGATCAGCTCGGCGCAAGGCCTCTACCTGTACACAAACACACAGAAACGCACAAAAACATCCATGCCCTGATTGGGATTCGAACCCACGATCCCGGCTTCCGAGCGAGCGAAGACAGTGCATGCCTTAGACCGATCGGCTACCGTGACCGGCATTTTAATATATACTATACGAAATATTAATAAAATAGTGTATATAAATAGTCTTATTTTAACCTGTTCTGAACTATGAAAGAACCAGAGAAGTACATAATTTTACGGATTTCATTAGAGATTTCTTGCATTCACAGTTTTATTACGGTATATATGACATTTTTTGAGAGTTAATAATCATTCAAAATTCTCTGAACTCGTGTGTTTCTTGAGTGACAGATTTTTGCAAGCCTATAAACAAGTGTTGAATTGTACCACCGTAATCTCTCTCTCTCGTATCTTGGTAATTCTCATGTACAGAAAATATCAATAAGTGATATCTTGCTCCGGAATTTGCATATATGATCTCAAATATTTAATTAGAAATTTTACAGAACCAATAATCCCAGAAATGTTCGATATTACTTCTTGGACTCACCTGGAAAATGTTGTTGATTACCTGCTCTCTGTTTGGATTCGGCGGCTGGACTTGACGAGGTGACCGATGTAGAACACGTTCAAGGACAGGCAGTACCGGCTCGAACTGCAACCCAGAGTACAATGTTCACGCAGAGATGAACGTCGTTGGATATAGAGATAGAGCAGAGAAGTAACCCACTTGACCAAACCCTGGATCGAACCAGGGCTGCCGCGGTGAGAAGCTAACCGCTTGAACTATGGCGCGGCCCTACCTATTTACTCACTCTCCCTCATAATTAGTTACTTATCAGTTCATCAGGTTTGCTTTGCTGATGTTATATACTTGTATTTTGGAGGTAACAGGTTCGAATCTAGGGCATGATTCTTGCAGAGATGCATGATTTTATTTTGTAATACATCGAAAACGAAGAGGCACGCGGTAGCGTAGTGGTTAAGGGGCTGTGCTACAAATCGGAAGGTCGCGGATTCAAGGCCCTGGGGTTTACTCAGCCTCTAACAGAAATGAGTACCAGGGGAGTAAAGCGTAGCCGGCGCGTAAGGCTGACAACCATACCGCCATCTGTGAGCCGATTGTCTAGATAATATGGAAGCCTTGACGTCCCACAACCCTACGGGCCTCCTCGACCTGATACAGCGATAGCTTTGCCTTGTTTTACCTTTTATAGGTCGTACGGTATATGCATTTCCTGTCTAAATGTAAGATAGATGTAGACTGCTTCCCTCCAAGTAGATTTCGCGCGCATTCGACGTCATCTTATTGCATTAGCATTTCACATCTGTTATCACGCGCGGACAAGAGGCCCAGCAAGATGATATTTACGAAACCCTTGCACCCTTATCAATTTAAGANGAAACATTGACAACTTCGCGTTCTAGGAGACAATAATTTTGATAACCGTCGACCTAAGAACCTCAGATTTCACACTGAAAAGTAAACGTACAAATTTCTTTACTCACCCTGTTCGGTGACAGCCTGGATTCGAATTCAGGTATTGGAGCGCAAACCACGGCTCCTAATGTTGTGTACAGGATCAGTACAGTGCCGAGGTCCCTACGCATGTCTGTAACATGAACGCAACAGAAGTTATGTGTCATTGTTTGCTCCTCTGCCTTTAACATAATTATGTCTGTATACAGAAACCTCTACATGAAGATGGAAGCAGCAAGTTCCTCCAAAATGTCTGTACCGATGTACCTAACTACACGGCGTCTCATTCCAGCATATCAAGATCCTCATTATGAATCATTTCACGCTACAAATACTGAAATCTTTAATCGCAAATTATTTTTGAAATTTACTGTGCTCTGGAATGTGGTGCGATATATTCTGGTACATATTTACAGAAATTTATAAAGCACTTCCTGCCTCCTTCTTCAAGGTATAAGTTTCTAGCCTAAAATAGAGGTAGTACATTTCTCTGAAAATATGATAAAATTACAAAATTTCACGGCGTCACATCCTAGAAGAGAGGAATATTCATATCAAAGACACAAAATTCTCAAACATGATTTAAATTAAATTCTCTGGTACTTCGATGAATGTTCTCCGAGTAGAAATTTGTTATATTATAAAATTAATTTTAATGAGATGTTATGTTGTATACAGCTTTCTAGAGAGTCGGGACAGCCCAGTCGGTACAGAAATTAGCTGCGGGCTGGAAGGTTAGGTTTCGATTCCCGGCAGGGCAAGATATTTTTCTATATTACTCAGTGTCCAGACCGGCTCTGGTGCTCACTCAGCCCCCTCTGCAGTGAGCACCGGTTGGTGCGTCGAATTAAGTACCTTTCCTCCCGTAACACAGAAAAGCGAAATGGCGCCGTGTTCTCTGTCGAGAATATTCGTGAGGGTGCGTCTTTATAACGTGGTGACATGACTNCTTTTGGGAGAAGCCGGGATAGCGCAGTCGGTATAGCGACTGGTTAAGGGGCTGGACGGCAGAGGGATCGGAGTTCAAGCCCCGCTAAAGTAAAGAATTGTCTCTTCTCCACGTCGTCCAGACTAGCTCTAGGACCCATCCAGCTTTCTTGCCAAAGGGTATCTGTGCTTCTTCCCTCGGGGGGGGGGGGGAAACGGGACCGGGGGTTGNAACGCGACCGGGGCTTGAAGCAGACTACTCGCTTCCAGCCAGTGCCGAGGTCAAGAAAACTTGGTTCTGTACATACACTCCCCCATACGCCTTCATGGCATAGTGTTTAATTAGTTAAGTACAGGAATAACTTTACTTTTTTCCTCTCTCTTGGACAATCCCTGACGTAGGTATTCGCCACAAGGTCTTCGTTTGTCTGTTCCTGCTGTCTGAGGGACCAGTTTCAAGGCTGGAACTGGCAACTTGTTTTCGCTTCCATATCAAGTGAGAAAGTTTTACGTAACTGAAGCACACAACACAGCAAAACAGGTTACAAATACCGGAACACCTCACGCCTTAAGAGTGATACTAGCTGTGATCTAAATGCGGTGCTTTCTACTTTCTGTATTCTTTTCCGGGATACTGTAACCTGGAATCAATACATCATCCTCGTCTCAAGTCACTGCTTACGTCAGTTGATCGGCGATTTGCTGGAAGGCCACCAGCTTTGTTACTTTTTATGTTACAAGGGTCAGTATACCCGTCTGCCATATGCATTCATGTGAAACTCAGTATTGCAGACTTTTCTAACTCTGGTAAATCCAGACTACGCGGCAACAAAAAGTCATGATATTATCACGTATATGAATGACTATAGACGGGGTTCGGATTGGTAATTGGTTTTTTTCTGTACCCTCACAGAGCCCAAGTAACTGCAGCGTTATCAGTATTTCACACACTCTGCAGTTCACTGTAGTATATACAAAATCTTCACACTATTATGTCTTCACCAGTAGTTGCCTGATGACGGATACCAACAATGTCCTCTGCTTCCGTGTTTGGTTCTCACCAGCTGGCGACGGTTCCACAGCTAACTTTATAACATATCAGCACGCACAGCAGAGAAAAAAAATTGCTTAGCGTACAGTGCATAAAACAACATTCCTCTGTTTTTTTTTTCAGGCGCTGTCTAGCAACGGCCGCTGTACAGTAGCCTATTTCGCGATGGAGGCCTAGCAACAGGCCTACATACCACAGTGTATGATTATGAACAAATCTAGCTTCGTTAATTAATCGCCACTTAATTTGATAGAATTTACAGACTTTTCGGAGAAATGTACTGCCTCCAAATTAGGTTCGTACCCATTTGCCAGACTATGCGGCAACAGGGACCCATAATATGGTTATGGAGATAACTGTCCATGGATGTAACTCGGCTTTAGCTGCTATAATTTACGGACGTTTCGGATATATGTAGTGCCGCCGAATAAATTCTGTATCCTCTTACCAGTCTACGCGGTAACAGAATACCACAATATGATCACGAACAAATCTAACTTCTTTAATTGAACACCACTTAATCTGGTAGAATTTACCGACGTTTCAGAGAAATTTACTGTCTCTAAATAACATCGGTATCCATTTGCCAGACTGCGCGGTCACAGAATCCCACAATATGATAATGGAGAGAATTATTTTCGTGGATGTAAGTCTGCTTTGTCTGGTAGAAAATACCGACGTTTCGGAAGCTTTTACTGCTACAGTGTTGAAGATCAAAGAGTGAACCAAAGAAGCAGAGGCCAAGTTTCTTTGCTTCTTCTTCAGAACTCAGTTTGCTTGGCTTGCCCTTCGGCCAGGCATACTGAGGAAGTATGATCATTAAAAATGTAAACAAGTCTCCACCGGACTATACATCACTCACTCACTCACTCACTCACTCACGGAACTGACCCCCTCTTGAGAAACGGTCAATTACACAGCTACTCAAAAGCTTCCCAGCATTTTATGGAATCCGAATGTTCATCACCGTGTTCACAAGAGCCATCCACTGCTCCCTATTCTGAACCGGATCAGTCCAATACATTCCATCCCATCCTATCTCTCTAAGGTCCATTTTAATATTATCCCCCATGTACTTCTTGGTCTTCCTAGTGGTTCTTTCCTTTTGGCTTTCCCACAGATATGCTATATGCATTCATCTTCTCCCTTATTAGCGATACATGCCCTGGCAACCTCATCCTCCTTGACTTGATCATTCTAATTACACTTGGAGAAGAGTACAAGTTATGAAGCTCCTCATTATGCAGGTTTCTCCAACTTCCTGTCACTTCATCTTCTTCGGTCCGAATATTCTCCTCAACACCCTGTTCTCAAACACCCTCAGTCTATGACCAGTCTATACATCACACATCCAAACCACAGAGGAGTTCCAGTCCTACACAGGGCTGTAGCGCCAGAAGAAGAAATCAGTCCAGACGAATACTGGGCTATTGCTTTTAAGTAGTCCACGATCGCTCCCATTTACATCCCTTTGAACTTTTCATTCATTTGTCATTATATATTTCGACGGTTGTTTTTTTTTTTTGCTAGTGGGGTGGGACTAAGTCCTTGTACTGCGGCCGCTTCTGGCCTATTGTACCAGCCCCAGATGATAGGTGAGGGTGATTGTGGAGCAATTGGTGGAATAAAGATTGGTAGGGGAAACCGAAGTACTCGGAGAAACCCTGCCCCAGTGTCACTTTGTTCACCACAAATTCCACTTGGCCAGGCCCGGGGTCGAACCTAAATATTTCGACGTTCAATAATCTGAGATAGCGAAAGAGTCCCAACTCTTTAAACCCAGTGGTTACTATACGTACCACCTGTTTTAACATACTAAAACTCTGCATTCTGCCCACAGGGTGTATTCATGTATTCCGTATGGTTCTCACAATAAACAGCGACTGCTTCCCTAAACAACATTAACCTGCTGGTCTTCGTAGCAGAGATAAGTGCATTTTCTGCGAGGTACGAACTAGATTTCTATATATGCAGGATATGAGATTCTTACAAAGGTAGCTATGGACAGTACTATCTTGTTGGTTGTAACACGGTGTAGTCCGTTGTAAGTTTCGGAGGCACATATCGCCTCCGTCTTCAGGGTCGAATAACCCGAGCAGCATGCCAGCGTCGCCTTATCATCTGCTTTCACGCTGATATTTTTCTTTCTGTATTTGACCCTGAAGATGAAGGAGATATGTCTCCGAAACGTCAGTTTATTTTTAACGGACTACACGGCGTTATATCCTAGAAGATTGTACTCCTCAAAAGGTAAATAAAAAAATAGGCAATACTTTGTTGTTAACTGAAGAAACACAAAGAACTAAGTGATGAAATTAATATTTGGTTAATAATTTTTTCCTCTCTTTGCAGGATGTTTGTCATGGAGGATCTTCGAGAAGGGTAAGTGTTCACTTTTTTACACGATCTTTACAAGTGTTCTCAGTGACAATATCCAAGTCTCTGTACTGTCATTCTGACGCAATCAAAATCCACTTGTACCAGCGATACGTTGTGATGCATTTGTGATTAAGTATTGATGTTTTAGGGGGTTATTTCCTGGTAGCGTAACGTAGAATATTATGAATGTCTACACTTTGTAAAAGCGATTTTTTATTGTTGCTATTATTTCTATCCCTCGCTATCTCTTTCGGTTTTTTCGATCCTGAAGATTGAGTTGATATTTTTCTCCGAAACATCAGTTGACATTCAACGGACTACACAGCGTTATATGCCAGAAGAGAGTACTCTTCAAGTACGGAAGGGATGAGTACTTTGGAAAAAGATTTATTGTATTGAGCTTCTGCCTGTATGGCTTGCATCCAGCAAACCTTTTCCATGCCATTTTAAATGCGAGCAATAAATTCTTTCTTTATATTCTATGTATAATCTTATATAACATATTTCGAAATCACACGACCATCCTCAGGCGTAGTTACTCTTATTAAAACTGTCATTTAAATTTAATCGCTACACCTGGTATATTTCCTTCAGGTTTTCTCACCAGAACTTTCTATGGCCTCCTCGGTCTCCTTGACTTCATATTCCTAATACAGGGCTACTATAAATGATTCATTCGTTTTTAAAACGCTGTATTTTCCGAAGTATTACACATACAACGATTGATATATAAAAGGAATCGTAAACGCACCAAGTTTGTACTATGTGCACCAGTTGGCAGCATGAATTCAGTGTCTTTTCAAAATGGCGACAAACAGTGAACTTCGACATAGCTAAATTGGGCGTGTTGGTGAGGATGACGGAGATCTGTTCACTTGGCCCCCAGATCACCTGATCTAACGCCTTGTGACTTCTCCCTTTGTGGGTACATTAAGGATCGTGTTTACGTACCCCCTCTGCCAGGAACACTAGTAGAGCTGAGGGAACGCATCGATGCTGCAGTGATGACCATTGACAGGATGATGCTACAAAATGTGTGGAACGAGCTCGACTACCGCCTGGACGTGTGTCGTGTGACCCAAGGGACAGATATAGAACATTTGTAGAGTGTGAAGAAAACTTGGTGAGTTTACGGTTCTTTTTATATATCAATCATATTTGTACATATATTTCTTTGGAAAATATAGCGTTTTAAAAACGAATGAATCATTTACAGTAGGCCTGTATTTTGGAGGATTACAAATATTGAAGTTTCTTATTATGTAATCATCTACATCCATTTGTTATTTTTCCCATTTTAGGTCCAGACATCTTTCTTAGTCTCCTCTTCACACACATTTATTAGTTACTTCTCTCACAGAAAAATGTTACTTTTAAGGTCTGAAATGTTATGACGTTAGGGTTGAAAATGGCATTACATACCTATTGTAGCAAAGGCGATGTTTGTATCTTGAGTGTATCTCCGGCAAGAATTCAAGACGTTCTCTTTTCGTCGATAATATATCAACTGAACCCCACTAGAGCTGAGTTCATCGTTCGGTTCTTTTAAGGAAGTCTCTTTTGAACCTCCCACTGCAAAGCCTGACTGACCTGACGTAGCCACGACGCCCACCAATAAGCAGCTCCTTTCTCCACTAAAGTATAGTCACTTTCTATCGTACTTGATAAAATATAGGCAGTTGGAATTTTATGTTGTTGGGTCTCGCGACACACATTGACCAAAATGGGAACTTTGTTCCAGTCATTATAAATTTAGAATGAAAATTTTGAGGTTTTATAGGGTGGAATTTTGGTATCTTACGTCGTGTGGGTTGGTCGATGTTTGCTTACGTTTCGGAGAAATATGCTGCCTCGATCTTCAGGTTAGAAGACATAGATAACAGATTTTTTTCGGAAAGTTGGCACGTTTCAGTTAACGTACACGTCTTCACATTTCCGTAACTGAAGAATTTAGGAGGTTGTTGTTCGTATGCAAAGGCATGAATACAAGATGGTTATTCTGAGTTCTAGAATGTAACGCCGTCCAGTCTGGTCGAAGTTCACAGATGATCTCCATCTTCAGGGCCGAAGAGGACATCATATTTTTAGGAAAAGTAAAGTCGTAAGCAGTCGTTAACGCGATTAACTTCCCTTTCGGCCTGCTTTTTCTTTGGCTTACTCTTTCGACCCTGAAGATGGAGGCAGTATGTTTCTCGAAACTACGATGAAGTTCTGACGGAGTACACGGTGTTTCTTTGTAGGAGATATAGGACGGTAAAGCTATCCGTGTAACAGGACGTGAAGGCCCATAGAGGTGAGGGACTTCGAGGCTCCAACATTTTCTCTAGACAATGGACTCACAGATGGCGGTAAGGTTGCCAGCCTTACGCGTCGGCCGCGCTTTGCCCCGCAGGAAGATTCCTGGTACTAATTTCTGTAAGAGTTAGAGAAATAAACCTTGCTTTATATTTGTTACTTTGGCCGGTTACCTGTCTGTAATTTGAATCTGGAAGTTCCTCATAGACTTCACAGTCGTTTCCACGAATACAAAGCACATAGTATTTTTCAGTTTTCCTCCCCTTGTTTAATGATTATATCCAGTTCCGGTGAAAATAAACTTAAGTTTTGTTCCATCAAACGCATATACCCACAACGGAATATGTTACAGTTAGAATTTCACGCATATGTACATAATCCCTGCCCACGTGCACCCACTTTCACTTTAGCTGTGAGCGAAATGACTTTGTTTATTACGTTTTTAATTGCGTATCGCATGGATGATGCAATATCCGGACCACTGTTTGTTTTGCTAGCCTATAATGTAACAAGCGGTGGTTATTTCCACTACAAGTCCTTATGAATCCACGTAGTTTCTTGTAATGCTCCTGGCTCAGAAGGCAACACCTCGTGCTTCTGTTGAAGTGCTGAAGCCTATGTGCAAGGAGCCTCTCCTTGTGAATACCGCGTCGAGTTATGGCTATGCATGTCGAAGCAGTAGTTCTGCGCGTGTTATAAAATGGCCCCCTCCCCCACAGCTCAGTGAGGATTTCATCTCGCGTTTCCTTATCTAATTTTGTGTGTGCAGAAAGAAAACCTTTATCAAATTCTCACCCTTAAAGACATACCGTATTTACGCATGTATAGGCCGCACATTTTTTGCCAAAAATTCAAGAGGAAAACTGGGGTGCGGCTTATATTCGAAATATTCGAAATCACACTTCATTTAAAAAAAATATATTCATAATTAGTAATACAAGGTGTTCCACTCCTGAAATAATATTCCAAGAAAATAATTTTTTCTATAATTTCTGTCTGAAAATTGTACTGCGGCCTATACACGCACGCGGCCTATACATGCGTAAATACGGTAATATTTCAGAATTTTGTGGATCAATATTCGGGGACACGTGGTAGCATACCTGGTTGAGGCACCTTGCTAAAAGCCGGAAAGTCGCGGTTTCGATTCCCGATACTGTCATCCAATTTTTTAATTTACCTAATCCTTCAAGTCGTATTGGGGCACGCGGTAGCCAAGTTGGTTGAGGCACTATGCTATAAGCGAGAAGGTAGAGGGTTCGAGATCCAATGGGGTGGATTTTTCAATTGACCTAATACTTCCAGCCGCACTATGGCCCTGGGGTCGACTAAGCCACTAACAGAAATGAGTACCAGGGATCTTCCTAGGGGGCAAAATAGCGGCCGGCTAGTAAAACTGACAACTTCACCGCCATCTGTGAACCGATTGTCTAGATAATATGGGACTCTCAACGTTTCACAATCCTATGGCCCTCCACGGCCTGGTATAGGGCTTGCTTACCTACCAACCGCATTTTGACCCTGGAGTCGACTCAGCTTCTAGCAGAAATGTGCACCAGCTTGAGGGTTGGGCGTGAGGCTTTAAACGCCTCACCTTAAAAATGAGATTGTTACGAAATAACACAAAGACGTGCAAATATTAAGACTGATCTTAGAGAGGCAGTGTGTGTGATAGCGACTGGATTGATCTGGTTCAGGACCAGTCGAGGGCTTTTGTGAATAAGGCAATGAACCTTCGGGTTCCATAAAATATTTTATAGTTACACAACTTGCTGCTTCTCAAGAAGGGCTCAGTTCCATGGAGTCAGTTACTGTCGTCGGTAGACGTGTTTATGTACTGTTTCATAGTGAAAACATTTTAATATCGAACTAGACGGAAGGGAAGATATTTTATCTGTCACTACTCGTATCTGGTAGAGAAGAGGGAACTGGTGCCGAGAACTGGTGAATTCGGAACTGAGCCTTCAGCTTTCATAGGAGGCGGGGAATTTCTGGACTACTAGTTTGTCAAGAAGAATTCTGTTCCATGGAGTTAGTGAAAGGCGAAATGTTCTATGGCTTTGTATTGGTATCAGTGACATGTTCTTGTGAGCACGGAAATAAACTTTCAAANACCTAACCTTTTATTGATTAATATTTATCAATAATTTTCGAATACTATGAAATGCTGAGAACTACAATCAATTCAGTTGACTATTTAACTTTACCAGAATCTTAATCCCAAACTAGCCAACTAGTATCACCCCACAGAGGGACTTATCCCATAGTTCTGAATATGATGCTGAAAGGGATAAACAAAGGAAAATTATATGTTTAAGAATTTGTTGCTGAAGAGAATATTTGGACCTAAGGGACAGCAAGTAGAAGGATGAAGAAAATTACGTTATGAGGAGCTTCATAATTTCTACTTGTCCCCAAATATTTCTAGGATGATCCAGTGAAAAGGATGAGATTGCCGGGTTATGTAGCACGCATGGGAAANTAATCCTCTTCTTCCCTCAAATTTATATTGTCTTATCATCCTTTTTTTTTCATTTTCTCTTATTTCCCTCCGTCTCCTCCTTCATCTACTTCTATACCTTCACATTTTCAACAGAAACCACGCCATGAAGACATGGAAGAATTGAAATATAGCTCTACCATTCCTTATCTCGGCACTAGATGCAGGTGAGTGGTCAGTTTCACGCCCTGGCCGATTTAGCCCCAGAGAAGGAGCCCCTCGTTCTCCATCGGGTACTAGAGTCGCTGGGCCCCAGAGCTGGCCTGGACGTCATGGAGAAGAGGAAATTTTCTTGCCTCTGCTGAGATTCGAACCATGTTCAGGGCGTAGTCCATCTCTACACCGAGCTATCCTCCTC
>NW_019738358.1:1220984-1225744 GCF_002891405.2 Cryptotermes secundus
CGAAGGCCGGTCACGGTAGCCGAGCGGTCTAAGGCATGCACTGTCTTCGCTCGCTCGGAAGCCGGGATCGTGGGTTCGGATCTGTTTCCTGCGAGGTACGAACTGATTTCTTATATATTATTCTTATACACTGCCGGTCACAGTAGCCGAGCGGTCTAAGGCATGCATTGTCTTCGCTCGCTTGGAAACCAGGATCGTGGGTTCGAATCCCACTCAGGGCATGGATGTTTAGTTTGTGTGTGCGTTTTTCTGTGTTTGTGTACAGGTAGAGGCCTTGCGACGAGCTGATCACCCGCCCAAGGAGTCCTACCGTCTGTGTAAGATCTAGAAAAACCGAAGTTAATGGAGAAGTTCATGGAGGTAGGCCTAGGCCCACTGGGGCTGTAGTGCCAAGGAAAAAAAATGTTGTCGAATGTTGTCTACGAAGTAAATTGATAAATACTAGTGAAGTGCCCGTTGAAAATTCAGTGGGGAAATTTGATGTTTCCCGTCTCCAGCGACTGTTTCTACGTACATACATGTGTATACCCTGTCCATCGTCCAACTCTAGCTTAATTTGAGTCATTTGGGTACAATTTTAAATCATGATGTCGCTGAATATGTGCGCTATATGACATTTTCATACGACACTTAAGGGGAACCACACAGCAACACAAACCTACAACAGAATATTGGCGAATAAACAAGGGAACACTTTGGGATTATATTCACTGACAGATGTGCAGCAGTTTTCAACAGCAATTTTATCGAAACATCTAGTGCAGCTAGGATGTAAAAAGTAATTTAAAATCGTGAATGTTAAGATTTTAACACGTGGAAAGGAAAAAAATGCTGTATGACTTTATCCCGGAAAAACTTCGAGACTGCAATGCCGACTGAAATATAGGTGCATCTCACTGTTATTTATTTCTGCCATTCTCTCCTAATGTCCATAATCACTTTAAATGTTCAAGTTATTAAGATCTAAAACTTCTTGGTTATTATTGATCTCGTACATTTCTCATTGTCTTATTTTTCTGTGAAAACAAATTTTCGGCCCAGTCCTGAGGCCTAGACAGGCAGCAGATATGAGCTAGCTCTGTAGATTGGTCCCAGATACGTCGGATATTTTCATGATGACGAAAGCAGTGTCCACTCTCCACACTCCTGAAATTTTAAAATAAAAGCAGAACGATGGATATTCTCCAGAAGGTCAATAACTGGAGCCAGTTGAATCCGAACACCCACACAGTAAAACACAAACAGTTCATATACATCCGTGACGCTGAATAGTCAGGCAGAATTTTTTTACTTTCCAGAGTTGAAGAGTAAGCCAATCAAGAGAGGGTAAATGCAAGCAGAGCCTGCTTATTATTTTCTTGGCTTCGTCTTCGACTCTGAATATGGAAGTAGCACGTTCTTCTGCGATGTCTTTAACATTTTACCATACTACACGGTGTCATAGTACTCTTCATAGTTACTGTCGTGAGAACGTAACATCCAACAACATTTCACTAGAATTCTAGAGATNTTATTTTTCTGTGAAAACAAATTTTCGGCCCAGTCCTGAGGCCTAGACAGGCAGCAGATATGAGCTAGCTCTGTAGATTGGTCCCAGATACGTCGGATATTTTCATGATGACGAAAGCAGTGTCCACTCTCCACACTCCTGAAATTTTAAAATAAAAGCAGAACGATGGATATTCTCCAGAAGGTCAATAATTGTAGCCAGTTGAATCCGAACACCCACACAGTAAAACACAAACAGTTCATATACATCCGTGACGCTGAATAGTCAGGCAGAATTTTTTTACTTTCCAGAGTTGAAGAGTAAGCCAATCAAGAGAGGGTAAATGCAAGCAGAGCCTGCTTATTATTTTCTTGGCTTCGTCTTCGACTCTGAATATGGAAGTAGCACGTTCTTCTGCGATGTCTTTAACATTTTACCATACTACACGGTGTCATAGTACCCTTCATAGTTACTGCCGTGAGAACGTAACATCCAACAACATTTCACTAGAATTCTAGAGATAACTGTTATATTCGTGTCAATAGTTCCGCCTAGATGTGTGTTGAGCGTGGCTGCTCGTGTTGCTATTCGGATGTCATGTTCTTAATATTCACATGTCCCTTGGCTGTATAGGCAACTGCTTCAACTCTGCAGTTGTGCAGAGAACCCAGCCTCCTAGGCGCTTCACGTTGTGGAATTGGTTACTACGTACGGTCTGACTGCATCCACGAATTCTTTCCTTAAAATACGGACGTTATTATTGGAAGCCTGGAATCAAAGTAAGGCACAATGCTTTACCAACAATGATCCAAACGTTATTAATAGTGATAGACTTATATTTAATTCAATGAATGCCACATATCAACTTATTTCGTTGTGGGTATTTGCTTTAAAACCGTCACAGCCGAAGAGACCGGCTCGTTTGTTAATCAACTGTTGTACCATCTCGGTCAACAGATGGCAACAGCAATGACATTCTGATGCTTGGATAAAAGCCAGCCTTTCACTTGATATAGTTCTCGTACTATTTGAAGGTCATGTTAGGGAAATATTGTGCATTTCTGTTAGCATCTTCATTTAATATCATCAACCTTGACATTTTAGCCGGTAGCTCTGTGGCGGAGTTTGGCAGTCAAAGTAATTCTACATTGTTTTCAAGATATTTCTGTGGTAGAAGGAAGATTATTGTACCGGTCGTTTTCAAATTTCTCATGAGTGGACTATTACCCACTATACCCATTGGTTAGGAGGCAGGGTTGGCCCCAGATCCGGTCCGGAATCTGTGGAGAAGAGAGAAAACTTTCGCCTTCCGGGAATCGAATCCGGACCATCCAACCCTGTAGCCCGTCATAATTCATTTATGTAGAATATATGGGGACAGACGTAAACATTTTGTTCAGGAAACTTAAAGCAAATTACCCACTCAAAGGCATAGACAGTGATGGAAGAAGATGGTCGAAAGATATCTCAGATTAATATAGCGAGAAAATATAAATCAGATGATCCATCTGTGTAATTAAGCATAGGACATGAAAAAATATGTGGAGTGGAAGCATAGCTCCACCATTCTTAACCGCTGCAATTGATGTAGGTGAGTAGTCAGCTTCAAAATTCGGCCGCTTTACCTTCGGAGATCCACCCCCGGGGCTCCAAAACTGATATGTACACTATGAGAAGAGACACATTTCTTTCCTTTGCTCTAAAGCGAACCCAGAATTATCGGTCGTCCAACCGTAGCCTAGCCCCTATAGCGAGTTTGATACTACAACGTCATGTCGAAGAGTTTCGAGGCTAAGAATCGGTCAGTCTCACCTCAATGGCTTTGCGCGACTCCATGTTGAAGACACGGGCCAGTCCACGCAGGTTTCTCCTTAGTATACGAAGGAAGTCCTGCTGAGTTATAACGAACGGCGCTTCTGTCGTCGTGACGTTCTCAGGAAGCTCCCTGCTAGACGCCGGCGCTGTGTAGTTAAGCTGAATTCCCTGCATAACACCCAGCAAAAGCTATGAGCTAGGAAGTGGTAGTGACCGGTTTTAACCATTAAGTTTAATTATTATCCATTGAAAACTTGAAATATGATATTTAAAGAGAAAACACGAGATAACTATTTTTCATGATTATACAGTCGGTAGGACTATTTTGACAGGGGATCAGCCCGTAGCAAGGCCGCTACCCACACAGAAGTCACGCAGACAGACATCTATGCCTTGAGTGGGATTCGAACCCACAATCCCAGTGTTTGAGCGAGCGAGGACGGTTCATGCATTAGACCGCGCGGCCGATGTGATCGGCCCAAAGATCAAGATGCCCTAGGAACCTCTGTGGGAACTCCGAATGGTATTTATGTGCAGGTTTATGCGTATTTTTCTCGTGTATCAAGTTTATCGTGTTTCGGTTGGCTTTCGTCCCTTTACTTACGAATGAATCAGAATGGAGAGATAGAAATTAGGGGCAAGGTGATGCGTGTAGTTTGCTTTACCTGTTTCACTGGTATGATCAGCTTTGAGACGAGGTCTGATATTTCGTTAAAAGCCCTTATCGTGTCGTCGCGGGTCTGAAACAAAAGTCATATAATCATAACACAAGAAGAGAAAGACTTCCGTGTACATCATTAACACTATGTCATGAAGGCGTACTGGGGAGTGGAGGTATAAACTTTGGCACTGGATGGAGCCAAGTAGAATGCTTCACCCTCCGACTGCTTTGCTTCTTAGAAAAAGCCCCCGGCACCCTTTGGTTGGAGGCTCGGTGAGGCCCAAATTTTTCTTTAAATTCTCTTAGTGGGGGGTGGAGTCTAGCTGGGTCCACTCGGCACAGCGGTCACTGATTGGCCCATTGTAGCCTGCCCCGGGTGATTATGATGATGGAGAATTTGGTGGAATGAAGATTGGCAAGGGATCCCGAAGTACTCGGAGAAAACCTGCTCCTGTGCCACTTTGTCCATCACAAATCCCACTTGAGCAGATCCGGGATCGAACCGGGCCACCGCGGTGGGAAGCCAGCGACTACTTACTCGTACTTACTTACTTACTTATGGAGCAGGGCCCTTCTGGAGAAGCTGCCAATTGAGCAGCCACTCAAGAAGTTCCCAGCATTTTATGGAACCCGAAGGTTCATTACCATGCTCACAAGAGCCCTCCATTGGTCTCTATCCTGAGCCAGATCAATTCAATCCTTACAATTCAATCCTATCTATTATTTTTTTATTGCTGGTGGGGTAGGACTAAGTCCCTTGTACTGCGGCCGCTTCTGGCCTATTGTACCAGCCCC
>NW_019738358.1:1226066-1226385 GCF_002891405.2 Cryptotermes secundus
ATTATATTTCATAGTAGGCAGTTGCAATCGTAAGAGTGTGTGTGATGGTGCTTATGTGGACATGTATACACAGACGGTTGTTATGGTACTCGGAGGTCCGTTGCTATATTGTATGTTATTATTTAATTTTGATTTCTATTTGACTGGCGCCACTGTTAGTTAGTTACTTACTTACTTACTTACTCACGGAGCTGAGCCATTCTTGAGGAGCCGCAAATTCTGCAGCTACTCAANCATCCTATCTATTATTTTTTTTATTGCTAGTGGGGTGGGACTATGTCCTTTGTACTGCGGCCACTTCTGGCCTATTGTACCAGCC
>NW_019738358.1:1226473-1230540 GCF_002891405.2 Cryptotermes secundus
GCGCCACTTTGTCCACCACAAATCCCACTTGACCAGACCCGGGATCGAACTCGGGCCGCCGCGGTAGTAAGCCAACGACTAACAGCTTGAGCTATGGTGCGGCCCTTCCATCCTATCTAAGATCCATTTTAATATGTATACAATAATATAAAATATAAAGTTACAATGAAAGTAAAAGTATAAGAATGAACTAGATGCATAATTAAAATGCAGTTAAGAGCTGTACTTATATTTATATTTCATAGTAGGCAGTTGCAATCGTAAGAGTGTGTGATGGTGCTTATGTGGACATGTATACACAGACGGTTGTTATGGTACTCGGAGGTCCCTTGCTATACTGTATGTTATTGTTTAATTTTGATTTCTATTTGACTGGCGCCTCTACTTACTTACTTACTTACCCATGGAGCTGAGTCCTTCTTGAGGAGCCGCAAATTCTGCAGCTACTCAACAATTTCCCAGCATCTTATGGAACCCGAAGGTTCATCACTGTGTTCACAAGAGCTCTCCACTGGTCCCTATCCTGAGCCAGATCCATCCAATCCATACCATCCCATCCTAATATTGTCCACCCACCTACGCCTGTGGTCTCTTTCTTTCTGGCTTTCCCACCAATATCCTATACGCATTCCTCTCTCCCCAATTCGTGCTACATGACCTGCCCACCTCATTCTCCTTGACTTGATCAGGCGCCTCTGTTTATGTATATAAATATTACTCTTAGTACTTTACATACTCGGAAATAATTCGATCTGTTACAAGGAGGTGGATTGTTCATGGCGTGAATTTGCGATGAAACAAACTAAGACACTAATGTATCAAAGAGTTAATATACCTTCATTTTGTGTGTTCAGAAGGTATTCTTTCAAAGTGGGAGTATATATACCCGTGTGTTAGTGACAGATCAATTTATATTTACCTCGGATATGTAATCTGAAAGCATAGAAAAAAATCCGCGGTTCTTGTTGCTCGCCTGGCGTCGAACTCTGAACCTAGGCTCGTTGTCAATCATCGTCACTACCTGAAATGGATCAAAGACACTTAAATTATGCAATATGAATTTATTGTAGGCAGAGACAAATGTGCACATATCTTACTTTTATTCATAAATTTAGTATGTATTTCTACTATAATATAATTTGCGAAGGAGTAATATTCTGGCGCATAGACCAGTTGCTAGGCAAGGATCTATAGCAAATGACAAGTAGAGCCATTCCTATGCAATAGGCAGCCGGGGTGTAAGACTGACAACCTCACCGCCATCTGTGAGCCGATTGTTTAGAAAATGTGGGAGCCCCACAACCCAATGGATAAAGCGACAGTACGATAGCGTGAAGGAATGTAGGGAGGATTAATTTGACTCGGTGTAAGGAAAAATTCTGGGCTCTTGTAAACGCGGTAATGATTCAATTATTAAGTTTCTGGACATTATCCATCGTCCTATTTTTATTTAAAGAACACACGACGTTTCGGAGTCTGGTTTCTGTCTCCGATTTTTAGTAGAATCTACTCAGTTGCGTGCTATCCGAAAGTTTGTGTGTTTAAAATAATAAGATTATGGATAATGTTAAAAAATAGAATAATTTTATTAATTATATATCATCGCCACAACTTTTAGATCTTATTTAAGGTAATGATTCACTGATCTCCATGAAAATAAGGAATTAGTTGCACTGCAGGAGATTAAGACGAATGCACGTGGATATATTTTCTTTCTATACTAACCGTGTGTCTGTTGTCCAGTGCGATGGCGGTGACCTTGGCTTGGAAAGTGACGAAACACAACACGGTCGCTATGAGAGCAACTAAATTGAAGGCAAATATCCCCTTCAGCTTCATCTGGTCCACTGGTTCACCTGAAACATGTACCATAATGCTCAATCCAGAGCAACAGCTCCAGTGTTTGGCACTAAACCAGCGGTTGACGCGTGAGCCGGTCACGTGTGCTGTGGCTTGGAAGCAAAATGGAGGGAGGACAGGAAAGAAGTAAATGAAGAACATACAGTGGTAGCAAATGTAGCATTTTGGAACGTTAGTTTTCAGTGAATGCGGATTATTTATTAAAATATGTTTGCCCAGAAGCAATCGGTTATAGTGTAAATGGATGAAAGTTATACCGTCTGTGATAATTTAGTACCAAACCAATTGTGCTAGAGGTACACGGTAGCGTAGTTGGTTGAGGCACTATGCTGGAAGCTGGAAGGTCGCGGGTTTAATTCTCGATGAGGCCATTGGATTTTTCAGTTGACCTAATCCTTCCAGTCTCACTGTGGCCCTGGGGTAGACTCAGCCTCTAACAGAAATGAGTACCAGGAATCTTCCTGGGGGTAGTGCGGCTGGCGCGTAAGGCTGACAACCTCACGGCCATCTGTGTGGAGTTTCTTTTAATGTTCATCCTAACTCTCGCAGATGGTTTATGCTGTGTTTGGTGTATATACTCGTATCCTCTCTTATGTGATGCTGGCGTCCAGGAATGGGGATTATCTCTATCGATTGGGCCCAATTGAGTATCTTCCACCTGAAGACTGAGACAGAATCCAGTCTCCGAAATGTTGTGAGTTATTTTAAACAAAACAGGACGCTGGGCAACGCCTAGAAGCACAATATGCGTGATAAGCTGTGCGTATTTTCATGCTCCTTGCCTAAAAAGAGGGGGAATAGTAACATTCTGTGCGTGTTATACACAATTTAGTAAAAAAAAACACCTTATTTCAATCATATCATCGAAGAATTAAAAATTAGTTTTCTATGTATTTTATTAACTGAAGTATAAAATTATGATAATTGGAAATCGCGCCATTTGCGTCGCTACGATTTAGTTTGTCTGCAATCTACGTATTTTTTTACTGCTAGTGGAGTGGGACTAAGCGCCTTGTACTGCGGCCATTTCTGGCCTATTGTACCAGCCCCAGATGATAGGTGAGGGTGATTGTGAAGCAACTGGTGGAATGAAGATTGGCAGGGGAAACCAAAGTACTCGGCAAAAACCTGCCCCATCGGCACTTTGTCCACCACAAATCCCACCTGACCAGACACGGGATCGAACCCGGACCGCCGCGGTGGGAAGCCAGCAACTAACCGCTTGAGCTATGGCACCGCCCTGGAATATACGTAACTTGCCTGTCAGTTAGAATGAAGTTGTTCTCCACTTGTTTCAATCTTCGTGCAGTTGCTTGGAAATCTTGCCGTACAAACACAAGCACCTTCACTTACCGATGTCACAGTTACAATGAACAGTAGGCCCGTCTGGATGTTAGACCCTCAAGCTGTACCTAACAATATTGCAATGCTGTATACGTAAAAAACTGAAGGATTTCATCTTTTTTCTTAAGGACATTGAGCTAATTAAAATGTTGTTATTGTGACAGAATTATTGGACATGTGACGTGATATCCACATGTAATCGTATTGAAGATGGAATTGCGAAAGGCCTTTCAGTGCAGACTTGATTCATTCTTGAGTCCGTCCGCTATCTCAACGACCAGATAATCAATGAGACATATATCCATTATAATTTAAAAATTAAAGCAGTAGTTTCGCTCCAAACGTCGGTAATCACTATACTACGCGCCATCCAGTCACAGAAGGCAATAATATTTGTAATCTGTTTCCGTTTTGATTCTCGGCTATCCTGAATGATGCGTAAAGATTGGTTTCTTCTAGGCTATGATATCGTTCAGTCTTGTAGAAATTCAGCGAATTTCGCAGAACATTACTGCCTCCAACTTCAAGGTCAAGAAATAAGAAAAGCTCTAACCTGTAAGAAACAGGCAGTAGGCCGTCATTCGTTCTTCCGAAACTTATGTACACTGCTACCAGATTGCATTGCGTGACATTCCAGAAGCCAGTATTTTTCCGGATCACCGGCGTGAGAAGAAATCTGATTCAGGAATTTTTTAACTCTCCTATGTGATGCAATTTCTCCCATCCTGACCAGTACCTTCACGATATCCAAGCGACAGTGAAACAGTACTTCTTTTGGCTTATTTTGGACTTCACCCATCGTCTGGTATATAAAAGACAAAAAAAAAAACACACGACGTTTCGGAGACTGGATCTGTTTCCGT
>NW_019738358.1:1230613-1246298 GCF_002891405.2 Cryptotermes secundus
GAGTAGGTTTATCCTTCCCTATCCACCTGAAGACGGAGACACATCCAGTCTCCGAAACGTCATGTTTTTTTTTTTTGTCTTTTATATACCAGACGATGGGTGAAGTCCAAAATAATCCAAAAGAAGTCCAGTATACCCCATCGTCAGAATCCTTTCAAGTCTATCTGACAGAGAAACAGTGTTGGAGAGTTTTATTCCTTGATTTTAGTTCTGTTTTAATTTAGAGACATTTAGCAGTTTTCTGAATTGAACATGGCCAATATAGGAGGACACATTTGTCTTATGAACATTGTCATAGAGTAAAACACACATAAAATACCACGCCCGTCTGTTCAGCCTCTAGGTTATTAGGAAAACAGGATACGGAAAAATTTATACGTGAATATATATGTTTGTGTGTGACAGAGAAACTTATGGAGGCGTTAACCAAGTGTAACTTCCATTGGTGCCATCCTGTGGCGCTGTCTTGCGTATACGGTTACATGTAAGCAGGCCAAGCAAACACAATTGATGTTGCTGACAAGCAAATGTTGACCCACGTAATAAGAAAATATGTCATGGGTTGTATTTGGCGGTCTCACGGCAGGTGCCCGTGTCATGTCTCTCTGACATGACTCGCAGTTACGGGAGTCAAGACAGCGGGCGAATCCCCTGTACTCGTACCATAACTGCTAAGTTCAGTATTTCTTTTCTCCACAGCTCCCTCTCGAATTGTTACCGGTGAGAGCGACCATCTTCAGAAGGACATGTCAATAAATGCAGAAACTACTATTACAATGTCATTGCTCATTATCAATACACACGGATACGTATTATTACAATATCATAAATATATAATATTATCTTTCAACAATTACTACGATATTAAAGAATAATGCTTTATATTTATGACATTGTAATAATACGTATCCGTGTGTATTGATAATGACCAATGACATTGCAGTTTTCGAATGTATTGCTAATGTCCTTCTGAAGATGGTCACTCCGACCGAAACATGTAAAGGATGAAAGATTAAAAAACACACATTTACCAATCACACTAGACGGCGTTAATAATCTCTTATACTAGAATATAAAACTATAATTTAGCCTGTGGTCTTGTATAGTGTGAAACTTCGTCTCTGACATTAAGGGAGGAACTGAGGGTGTTTGAGAACAGAGTGTTGAGGAGAATATTTGGACTGAAGAGAGATGAAGTGACAGGAGGTTGGAGAAAACTGCACAATGACGAGCTTCATAACTTGTACTCTTCTCCAAGTATAGTTAGAATGGTCAAGTCAATGAGGTTGAGATAAACTGGGCACGTAGCACGCATGGGGAGAAGAAGAATGCATATAGGATTCTGGTGGGATAGCCAGAAGGAAAGATATTACTAGGTCAGCTTAACGTAGGTGGGAGGATAGTATTAAAATGGATCTTAGATAGGATGGGGTGGAATGGATTGGATTGATCTGGCTCAGGATATGGACCAGTGAAGGGGTCTTATAATCACAATAATGAACTTTCGGATTTGTTAAAATGCTAGGATTTTTTTTTAATATCTGAGCAACTGGCGGCTTCTGAAGAAAGACTCAGCTTCATGAAGTTATTTATGGGTGAAATAATGTTTTGAGCCAAAAATTATGCATAAGAACACATGTCCTTAAAGGTGTGTACTGTGCACGCGCATTGGCAGCGCAGAAAGAGTTGTTGGCAGTTGTATGCACCCATTTGGCTCGAGGAATGTGAAACTGGGTTTGATGTAAGCTGGGTACCAATTAACGGTATCGCGGTACCGACAGGAACAGAAGCGATGCGAGTCCCCCTTTCTAATGAAATGACGTGATTGGCTACAAGTGGGTCAGGGGTAACCGCAAGAGGTCGGCAGCTTCGTTTCTCGATGGACACAATATGGCCGCCGCCGGCTCACTGCTTCTTCTCCACGTTGGTATTAAAGTTACCAAATAACTGGATAAGCTTTCACCGGTCTATTATATAAGGGCCACGCGCGACTTAGCAAATGTCTGTTCAAATGAAGTGGGAATCCTGAGTGTAAAGGAATGGGAGTTTGTTTTGTGACACCTGAGGTTCTCACGGCTCTTGCTATGAAGTTTGCTGCATTTTGAGATATGAAGCCTTATATTTTCTTGTAGATACTTCTTTGGGTGCCATTGTCTAGACCAGTAATTCCCGAAATGGGATGAAGTGGGGCCCCTCCATACATGAAGTTCGTTTTTTACGATCGAAGTGAATGCATAGACCAGACATTGGGAAACTGGTACCACTTCGAGATCATTAATCGCATTAAGAATATATTGACAATAAAGAAATTATTAGCCGGTCACGGTAGCCGAGTGGTCTAAGGCATGTACTGTCTTCGCTCGCTCGGAAGCCGGGACCGTGGGTTCGGATCTGTTTCCTGTGAGGTACGAACTGAATTCTTATATATTCTTCTTATACACTGCCGGTCACGGTAGCCGAGCGGTCTAAGGCATGTACTGTCTTCGCTCGCTTGGAAACCGGGATCGTGGGTTCGGATCTGTTTCCTGTGAGGTACGAACTGAATTCTTATATATTATTCTTATACACTGCCGGTCACGGTAGCCGAGCGGTCTAAGGCATGTACTGTCTTCGCTCGCTTGGAAACCGGGATCGTGGGTTCGGATCTGTTTCCTGTGAGGTACGAACTGAATTCTTATATATTATTATTATACACTGCCGGTCACGGCAGCCGAGCGGTCTAAGGCATGTACTGTCTTCGCTCGCTCGGAAACCGGGATCGTGGGTTCGAATCCCACTCAGGGCATGGATGTTTAGTTTGTGTGTGTGCGCTTTTCTATGTTTGTGTACAGGTAGAAGCCTTGCGACGAGCTGATCACTCGCCCAAGGAGTCCTACCGAATGTGTAAGATCTAGAAAAACCGAAGTGAACGGAGAAGTTCATGGAGGTAGGCCTAGGCCCACTGGGGCTGTAGTGCCAAGGAAAAAAAATACTATTATTTGCCATATGCTACAGTTCGTGAAATCACGACTTTCATTCCCAAAGAGGTAATTGAATTTTTTAAATGACCTAATCCTTCCAGTCGCACTATGGACCTGGGGTTAACTCAGTCTCTAACAGAAATGAGTACCAGGAATCTTCCTGGGGGTAAAGGGTAGCCGGCGCGTAAGACTGACAACCTTAACGCCTTCTGTGAGTCGATTGTCTAGAAAATGTGGGAGACTCGACGTCTCACAACCCTGTGGTCCTCCAAGGCCTCTTATAGGGATAGCTTTATTAATGTGGGGTCTTATTTTATTGTTGATATCTTCCTTAGTGGGATGTGCAAACGCAGTTCTGAATAAAAATTTTCATAGGGAAGGCCAAGGGGTTCTGGGACGAGTTTTAAGGAATCACCGGTCAAGGCTATACAACGTCGGCGTAGGATTATCGCTGCATGGGAAAGGATTTGGAAACAAGTGTCCGTGACGCAATCAGATTATTTTTCCGACAAATTCCTGAAGGAACTAAGGAAAACCAGTCAATGCAGTCTATGTCCAAGCCGGGATTCGAAACGAGCATCTCCAGAATATGAGTTTAGTATATTACTGCGTTCTGTAGAGTGTATATTTTTTTCCTTGGCACAACAGCCCCAGTGGGCCTAGGCCTACCTCCATGAACTTCTCCGTTCGGTTTTTCTACATCGTACACATACGGTAGGACTCCTTGGGTGGGTGATCAGCTCGTCGCAAGGCCTCTACCTGTACACAAATACAGAAAAGCGCACACACACAAACTGAACATCCATGCCCTGAGTGGGATTCGAACTCACGATCCCGGCTTCCGAGCGAGCGAAGACAGTGCATGCCTTAGACCGCTCGGCTACCGTCACCGGCAGTGTATAAGAATAATATATAAGAATTCGTACCTCACAGGAAACAGATCCGAACCCACGATCCCGGCTTCCGAGCGAGCGAAGACAGTGCATGCCTTAGACTGTATATAGATGATGGATATTTACGTAGTTTAGGAGGAACCCGCTTGGATTGGCGTAGCGGTAATCTCTTAGACTCTTATTCAGATGAGTTCGGTTCGAATCTCGGCCTGGACAGAACAAACTTTCCTAACTCCCTTTTTTTTGTGGTTTTCTTCGGTCACTGGAGGCAGTTTCCGAGATTTTGTCTAGAACACTTTCATCTAGATCCTTTCCAACGCACCATTAGAAGCTCTCTATTCTAGGTGCTGAAGTAATGCGGTAAGAAAGAAACAATATGCCTTATATGAAGTTCTGTATGGCGTATTTAATGAGAAGTTTTACATGTGTTGTTAGTAATTACTAGAGCCGGGATAGCTCAGTCAGTGTAGCTTGGGGCTGGACGGCCTGAGTTCTATTCCCGGCAGCTGTTAGGGATTTGTCACTATTCGACAGCGTCGAGATCGGCTCTGGGGTCCTATAATGGGTACCGGGAGTTCCTTGAGGAGTAGCCATAGCTCTATCGATATAGCGACTGACTAAGGACTGGGAGACTAAGGGTCGGACTTCGACTCCCGGTAATATCAAGAATTTTATCTTCTCCACGTTGTCCAAACCGGCTCTGGGGCCCACACAGCCTCCTATCCAATGGATATGTGGACATACACTACCCCATATGCCTTCATGGCGTAGTGCTTAATTAGTTAAGTACAGAGAGAACTTTACCTTAACTTTTACCGGGAGTTCTTTCACCGGGAATAAAACGTCCAGGACGTGAAGCTGACCGTTCAGCTGCATCTAGCGCTGAGGTAAGAAATGTAGGAGCTATACCTCCACTCACTCATACATCATCATAGCTTTATATTTAATTAATTAAGCACAAGGACACCTCCGCCTTACTCTGTTCGTAATTACAGATTCGTTGCAGAATACTGCAAATGTGCAGTGAAAGCAGTGCGAAAGTAATTTTATTTAACTGCTTAGCTCACACGGCTTACATCATTATTTGAAGTTATAATTTTTGCGCAAATTAACACAGTATCTCTATTGAGGTTAACGGCAGTCAGCACTGTTACTCACTTACATACACTTAGCGCTTACAAAACTGAAAGTGAAATTTAAAGATAGAAGTGTCTCCATAACATTTCCTTCGCGCAGATCAGAGTTCTTTACACCAACAACAGATCCTGCTTAGGGCCTAACTAAACCCGGTCTTTCCTCACTGTTATCAGAAAGGCAAAAATTTCTCCTATAAATTAATTGTATTAGTAACCTACAAATATAAATCACTCCGTCCAATGCGACCTGTAAGTTTTTTACTACAGCACAGCAGCCACGAGCAAACCCTGGACGATATAAAGAACCTCCACATCAAGATAGCCAGGTGGCATAATATCTGCCCCATATAAGAGAGACGATGGGAGGACGAACACGAACCTGCATGGTTTACGAATTTTAATTATTGACAATCCAAAAAATTTTTAATTAGCATCAAGAAATTTTATACAATTTTTAAAAAACTTTACATTCCCAGGAAACTGCTGTGTTTGTGAAATGTTATATTTTGTGTACTATGTATTGTAGCATATAAGTGTACGTACTTTACGTCTAAACAACTTATGTGATGGTGGTTTCCTATTTCTAGCGATGTTTGCCCTCTGAAGATGGTCACAGAGACCGAAACATGTAAGGGTGTTAAGTTTTCATGTAGTAAAAACTTACAGGTCACATTGGACGGAGTGATTTATATTTGTAATTGTTAGTGTGACGGACCAGAATGAAACAAATCAAACTATTAGGAACCTATTTCATTATCTTGTTTTAGCTATTTCACTCTACTCTGTCCGGGAACCGAAGACGGAATTTTGTCTTGAGATCCTCCTAACTAACTGTTGCATAAATTTTTTTAAACATACATTACTTACAACGAGAACAATATTCTGCTGTATGTCGCAATTTAGTTTGACATTAATTTACCGACGTTTCGGAGGAACTTATATTTTTCAGGGTCTACGAATAAGCCGTGAAATCAACTAAGAAGAAACAGAAACAAACTAAGATTTATGATTCTTTCTTGCTTCTTGCAAATTGCTTTCATGGCTTGCTCTTTAGCCCTGAAGATGGAAGCAGTACATCCCTCTGAATTGTTAGCAAACTGCCATCAGACTGCACATCACATCGCATGGTACTCTACTGCTTTGAGAACTTCCAATAGAGTTCGTTGCGCAGATTATGATGTTCACGTGATGTTAATCTTCTAGTGTAAACACAAATAGTTGGCCGCGCCATAGCTCAAGCGGTTAGTCGCTGGCTTCCCACCGCGGCGGCCTGGGTTCAATCTCGGGTTTAATCAAGTGGGATCTGTGGTGGACAGAGTGGCCCTGGGACAGGTACTTCTATTTCCCCTGCCAATTTTCATTCCAGCAATTGCTCCACAATCACCCTCACCTATCATCTTGGGCTGGTACAATAGGCCAGAAGTGGCCGCAGTACAAGGGACTTAGTCCCACCCCACTAGCAATAAAAAAAGTTCAAATACTAAATTTAATCGAAATCTGTTCACTTACTTTGGAGACGAAAGATGAGAACAGACGGACAAATAAACACGATCAGCCTTTACAGACACTGTGCAGACTTCGGACTTGATGGTTCTGGAAAACCGCCTTACAGAGTTTAGGTGCTTTCGCAAAATTTACGAAATCGCTTATCAGTTTCGTCATATCCTTCTGTCCCTCCCTCTGTCTGTCCGCGTAAAACATCCGGACTCCCACTAGAAGGATGTTCGCGAAAGTTTGTATTGTGGAGTTTTGTTAAAATCTGTCGACACAATTAAGCACTGGTTAATAAAATGTAAAAAGGTAAAGTTATCCCTGTATCAGGCCGTGAAGGACCATAAGGTTGTGAGACGTCGAGGCTTCAACATTTTCTCTCGAGACAATCGGCTTACAGCCTTACGCGCCGGCCTGACCGCCGCCCTTTACCCCAAATGGAAGATCCCTGGTATTTATTTCTGTTACAGGCTGAGTCGATCCCAGGGCCATAGTGCGGTTGGAAGATTAGGTAAATTGAAAGAGAAACAATACCCTCATCGAGAATGGAATCCGCGAACTTACGGCTTGTAGCCTATTGCCTCAAACAACTATGCTACCGCGTTAACCCAAGGTTTTACTGCATTCATAACATTAACTGAAGACAGATTAAATGGATTAGTACCTTAAATCAGGTCACGACCGCTTCGCTCCACATTTAATCCATATATCTCAGTCAGCTCTCATTCCAGCGTCGGACCTTACAGAGTGTTTCTACCGATAGCACCGTAAATTAATCAGTAAAGAATAATCCTCCTGTAAATCAATCTTCTATAGTGTAGCACGTATACCCGTTGCTAAGCAACACATTCGTAACACGCACTAATGCACTCAGTAGGAAGCGACGTTCTCGGTCCGTGGAACAGCTACGTGACGCAACAACACAAATTTTGGAGGCGGTATTTTATGTGTTGTCCTTGCCGAGATGTTTTGACAGAGTTGTCGGTCAGTACGAACATGCACACGGAAGTCGAGGAACCTACGGCGTTGGAAACCGTTACCAGACGACGACCGATGAAGACACAGCAGACTGAGAAGATTTATTACGGAATTGTATTGAACTGTAGTGAGTGTGTGAATTAGCGATAGCGCTATAGTTACTTGTAGTTACGTTCTGTATGAGTTGAATAAAACCAATTACCAATCCAAACCCCTTCTATAGTCACTCATACACGCGACAATATTCTGAGTTACCAACAGCGTCGTTAAGTAAATTACAAATAATAATAATAGACTTAGGGACAGAAGGATATCGTTGCGCAATGCTAGAGTACATCTGTCACGTGTTTCCAGTTTGTAGAAGTGAAACTTAGCAAAGCCGGATCAGGTTCGTGTGTTTTGTAACGGCGTGTGGTTCAGTGGAACTTCACTGACGATTCAGAGGAATGTGTTGCCCCACATTCAGGGTCGGAGATTGACGCAAACAAAAAACTGCATTAAATAGGCGGTAATTGAGGCGATAAGCTTCTCCGAAACGTCGGCTTCTGTCAATCTACACGTTGTTACATCGCAGGAGAACATACTGCTCATAACAAACACAAAATCAAATTAAAATAACTGCCATCTATTAGTCCTACACAAGCACACACCCGGAACACAACACCAGGAAACAAATAAAACACTACACATAAAACGAACACGGAAAATACGCACATGTAAAGTAAGTCAAGTATATACACTTTTCCACCTTATTCTTCACTTCCACACAACATGTTTCAGCACTAATGTGCCATCCTTAGGTGTCTTTATGCACGTTAAACTATTGTACTGCATGCCATGATGTCTTAATTCTAAAATGACTAAAATATGTATTTGTCATATATGACGATGAATTCTAAATAATAAAATTTTCAGGGTTCTTCCTACGTCGCACATCATGGCATGCGGTACAATAGTTTAACGTGCATAAAGACACCTGAAGATGGCACATTAGTGCTGAAACATGTAGTGTGGAAGTGAAGAATAAGGTGAAAAAGTGTACACACTGTAAGACGGTCAGCATAAACCATGGACATGAATCAGTGTAAGAGGACGCTAAAATATAACATAAGTCCAGTATTTGACGTGAGAACACATGTACCGTACGAGAGCTGGTGTTACCGCGCTCATCAAATAAAACGCTCATTACAGAGGATCCAGGACTACACACCAAATAAAATAAATAAATAAAAATTGCAGTAATAGGAATAAAAATTAACCAACATTAGTGTAATTTTAATTAATTCAAATTACCCTATTTATTTTAACTTAATTATAAAAATGTTAAGGCAGATTTTTAGATTTTAAGAGAAAATTTGAAAACATTAAAAGTAGGTTGTATTTCGAATGAGGCATATCTTTCGAAAAACTAGGATTTTTTTTTTTTTACAATTTACGTTATTTGTTTAAGTCTACTATTAAAAGCCTACATTATAAACAAAAATATGACCTCTTAATTTTAAACATTGGCCAATAGAAGGATGATAGCAGAGAGAGTTGAGAGTGAGTGTATAAATACTACCCGATGATGGCAAAAAAATAGTGACCGAAACATGTAATTATATAAACTGTATAGTTATCCTAGAGCTATACATATATTGTGAGACTAAAATATTCTACACACAATATGCCGCTAAAATGCAATATTACTGCCAACTGTAAATATACTGATAACTTTTTTCCCTACTCACAGTCATCTGCCAGCTGGGTCAATGTTTCGCCCCACGCGAACTGATGGTCACGCTAGTCATGTTGTCCTGTCCTGGGTAGCTCCCCTCAACATCATGAGACCGGCGTTCAATTACTCTTGTTTCAAGTTCTTCCTCGTCGTATGTCTACGTGTTACTCCTTGTTTTCGTTTATTTAACCACATATCACGGACGGCGCACTGACTCAACTTTAGATCCTTAAGGCATTTCTTCAGTTCTACGCTGTTAGTTTGCACGATCAGGCTCCATCAGCTTGTGTCGTACATATCACGAACTTTACATCGACACAATTGTAAAGAATGTTCCGGTCTTCCTTCCTGTCTTTATTGATGTACGTAATATGTGCTTCTGTGATACAGAATGTTTCCAATTGGACAGTACTATCAAGCGTCATGCAAGTCTTGATGCTAGAGACACCTGGAGGAACCAGCAGGAACTTTCACGTTCATTCCTCAAGTTTTGTACAGGTATTTCCACAGGTAAACTACAGTGTTTGGAATTCTAGCATGTCGGGGACGGTAACTACCGACTCAAAGCACAATGAATGATGTATGTGTACTATACTTACTTACTTACTCACTCATGGAGCTGAGCACTTCAGGAGGAGCCGCCAATTCTGCAGCTACTCAAGAATTTCCCAGCATTTTATAGAACCGGAAGGTTCATTACCGTGTTCACAAGAGCCCAACACTGGTCCCTATCATGAGCAAGATAAATCCAATCCATTTTAATATTTTCCACCCACCTACGCCTTGGTCTCCTCAGTTATTTCTTTCCTTCTGGCTTTCTCACCATTATCATCTAAGCATTCCACGCCTCCCTCATTCGTGCTACATGCCCCGCCATGATGTATATGTAGCCTGCTTTAATATTAAAGTTCTGAAATATTTCCTTGCCTCAAGTCGCGAAAGTTACAAGTACATTGGCAGCAACTGCAACAACTAGCAAAATTTTATATTACATATATTGCATTCCTTATGTTGCGTCGCAATGGGCCCGCTTGCCGAATTTCCTGAGGCGTACTTGCGGTGGATTTTAATTCTGAACGTAATGCTTTGTATTAGGTTAGTATGAAGCTGGGCTAGGGTCTGAGAATCCGGGTGCTTGACCCAGTCGCTAACGTGAGTCTTGTGACCCACAAAGTTGGATTAGAGCGGCACTTCACTACGTTCTGGTATTTCTAAACCATTTGCATCATTCCATGACGAAGATATTTCCTGCACGGTATCAATTCTTTTTAGTACACCGCGGTAGCGTAGTTGGTTGAGGCACTACGCTACAAGTCGGAAGGTCCCGGATTCGATTTCCGATGAAGTCATTGAATTTTTCAATTGTCTAATCCTTCCAACCTGTGTCCCCGGGGTCGACTAAGCCTCCAACACAAATGAGTACTAGGAACCTTAAAGGGGGTAAAGGGCGGCCGGGCGGCACGTAAGGCTGACAACCTCACCGCCATCTGTGAGCCGATTTTCTAGAAAATGTGGGAGCCTCGACGTCTCACAACCCTATGGGACTCCACGGTCTGTTCCAGGGATAGCTTTACCTTTTCTACCTACACCTAGTCTAGAATATCCTCCTCGACGCCTGTTCTCAAACATATTATTATACGTTACAGAAACGTAGACGCCGGAAAACGAAAAGAAAGCGTAAGGTAGAGGTAGTTTCGTTCTCAAACGAACAACAATAATGAAATAGCTTGGAGATATATTGACTTAAGTTCTAGCGCAGCTCGACGATTTCAAAAAGTGAACAATTGGAAGAAGATGGCAGAGTAAAGCCGCAACATGTAACAATTGATGTCATTTTAATGTTATTTTAAATTAAAAGGAATTGCGAAGAGTTTTAAGTTGCATTAAGTACAGAGATGAATGAGCGATATGCGTATTAATGAAACAGGATGCTCGAATATAATATTATATAACGTCGAACAGTAGGACGATTCGTGAAAGATGAATCTACAAGGATTCGCCTCATGGTCGAGTCAAGATAATCTCTCGGAATGTGCCCAGAAGTACTAAGGAAAACCACTGTAAAGCCTCCTTCAAGATAGCCGGTTTCGTGGTCGAGATTTGAACAGAGCACCTCCCGAATAAAGGTGTAGAACTTTACTGCTGTTTCACAGATGGCACTAGTGGTAGATAGTACATGTTTTCACAAATTGTTTCCCTTTCTTTGTATTGCAGCTCTTGCACTTGGTTTTGTTGCCTAGGTTGGTACCACAAATTTCTACCTCATTTTCTATCCCAGTTCCACGCATGTGCGAGTTCTGTCACAATTTTTATTGTATATTTTCTAGTTACCTCCCGCTGAATTAGCCTGGTCTCAGGTGATTAATTAGCTGCGTAGATCTGACAGAGGTTGTCCAGTGATTGAGATTAGCTCCTTTTAAGGGATATACGATAGTTGAGTAGGTGCCTTCCCCTCTCACCTGAGGAAGGAAATATATCCAGTTTCCGAAACGTCATGTTTTTTCTATTTTCTAGAATACCGGACGACGGATTAGTCTAAAAACCCAGTAATCCCGAGAATAGACAGTCTGTAGCGTCATATAAAATGAGAACGTGGTTATGAATGGGAGCGGACATAGACTTGGATTTAATGAAGGTACTGTCGCAACATTCGCTTGAAGAGACAAACCCAAAACTGGTGCCCCATGGAGTAAACCGAACTATTGCGCGCGTGTGCCTGTATCTTTGTGCCTTCATTTCAAGTTACCTGCTCGATTTGTATTCAGGATTGCATTTTTATGACCTGCTTTCCTGAATTTTAATGTTGGAAATCGTGATTGTCACCATACGCAGAGAAATCTCTGAACCAAATTTCGCAACCCAATTCCTATGGAGGCTGCCAAGAAATGCTCGGAGTCTAAGTGCGATCTCAGGCTTTCAGGCTCCTGTCAGGCTTCAAACAATATAAGAAACATGCCTTATCTTTACCTAAACTGTGGAGACGCGGCAATAGTGTAAATGTATCTCTCCATTTTGTGTTTTTATTTGTATCCGAGCAGTTAGAAATGTTTGTTCAGAAAAAGATAGATGCTGCAGATCTGTAGGAGATACCATGGTAGGACATATGTATCTTATAAAGGACATTATTACAATGCATATTCGAGAATTTGTTCATACACGTGTCGTTGTTAGGAACAATTGTTCTGAAATCTTACCGCAATGGAAATAATTTCCTCAAAATGAAGCTCTCTGCAACTACGTACATGATGTTCACCAGAGTCTAATCCTGCATTCGGTCCTGGTAATAATTAACATATTGTAGTCACATAATTGTTACATATTTAAATATTTTTGTTGTTTTCTTCGTTTTCTTCTAAGTCGATTTATTTCTTAACTCTGTTTACTTATTTATCTGTAAGAACAAGGATAACTCAGTCGGTATAGCGACTGGCCATGTGCTGGAACACTGAGGGGTCGCAGTTCAAGTCCCGGTAGGGTCAAGAATTTTCTCTTCTCCACGTCGTCCAGACCAACTCTGGGGTCCACCCAATTTCCTATCCAATGAGTAACGAGGGCTCTTTCCCCGGGGGTAAAACAGCCGGGGTGTGAAACTGACAGCTCACCTCCAACTAGTGCCGAGGTCAAGAAAATGTGGATCTATGAATCCACTCCCCATACGCCCTCACGGCTTAGTTGTTTAATTAGTTAAACACAAGGACAAATTTAGAATTGTTATTTATCTTATTCTGTTTTGGTTAACTTAGTTTTCATCTTTCTTTTCCCTTTTCTTTATATTTCCTTTGACTTTGATCCGTAATTATGGTTCGCATCAAAAATCGCTGGTTGAGGCACTATGCTACAAGCTGGAAGGTCGAGTGTTCGATTCCCGAAGAGGTGGTTCTAACAGAAATGAGTACCACGAATCTTCCTAGGGATAAAGGGTGGCCGGCGCGTAAGGCTGACAACCTCGCCGCCATCTGTGAGCCGATTGTCTAGAAAATGTGAGAGCCTTGACGTCACAACCCTACTGGTCTCCACGGCCTGTTACAGGGATAGCTTTACCTTACCTGCCCCAATGCCACAGGCTTGATTCTGTTAGCACCCCGTATCTCTGTGGCCCGCCTTGAGAACAGGAGCTTGAGACATTTCTACCTAAGCGGCTGAAATATTTTAAAACTTTAGGATGATAGCGCTCTGTTATTATTCCGGAGGTCTCCACAGCCGTCTCATGAAACCAGTTATGATTTCTTGAGGGAGGGTTATTCTACGATGCTTCCCATGTCTGGATTACGTAGCGGCGAATAGTAAGATGAATTATGAACAGTAAGTTCCAGTACATTTGGAAGGAAGTGGTCGTGGCTTAATTGAGGTAATATCCCGGCATTTCCGGGAATAACTGAGGAAAACTAAGTGGAAATTCAGAATAGATGGTGTCTTGGCTGATATTCGAAACGAACTCCTCCTAAACAAATGTACTTATGTACATCAACCACAACGACTACAAGGACATGACAACAGATTATTGAAGAAATAAGAAACCCTCCCAACGTTGTACGGAGATTGAAGAGACAATGGCCATCCGACCTTCCGAAAAGACAAAATTGGGTTAAGCAATAAATTCTAGCATCAATTGTGTTTAAGAGCATCGACGCTGGTTGATTCTCTACTCACGTTCCTACTTTGAACCAATTTACTTATTACTCCTTGCTGTAGTGAGTAGATTGTAAATTCGCAGAGAAATAAATAAAAAAAATGTACATCAACCAGCGCCCTCGCAGCTGAGGAGTGAAGCCTGTGAACACGGGCCCGAGCAACTGAGCTGCGCAGTCGCGATTACAGACCCCCATGAAATAATTGCACTGTACATGCAGTGACAACGCCTCAAGCAGCCGCAAGTTAGCCTCGTGCGTCCGCGCACTGTAGCTCAGGAGGAAGACAGAAGGAAGTAGAGTGAAAGTGATCTAAGAGAGAGAGAGAGAGAGAGAAAGTATTGCGTGCAGCCGGGGTTCCCCTGCCTCCCGGCACTTACGTCACCCAACTTCCCCAATGTCTTCACAACATCCTGTTTTAGTGTTCACTGGTACTTGGTTCTAATCCCGGCCGGGTACACCGATATCCTCACGTACTTTTGTCGTAACGTTCCTCGGTTGCTGCAGTACCTTGAGGTAGACCACGAGTGTCTCCTTATAAATCCGTACCAATTTATCTTTCATGACAATCTTCTCATCTTGCGTCCGTGGATGTGTGTCTACAGTTATTTCACGAGACTGTCAGTATCTCGGACTACATATATTGTCACGGAGTATGTGTGACTGTGGACCGAGTTTTGATTGGCGAATAGATTTACTGACCAGATAGAGGTCGTAACTGCAATAACTATAACACACTCGCTGGTTTCAACACTAATTCCAGAAATACATTCAATTCTAACATCTGTTTTAGTCAATGTCTAATCAGTGATCACGAGGCGTTTAGAAACGCACCCCCTCCGTACCCCATATATAAATTCGGCTCTAGGCGCCCTCGCTCTCAACGGAAACCTATGTTTCCATCATCTGCTTCATTATGATCGTACTGTAGCCACTGGATTCTACACGCCGAATGTATAATTCATGCAGGTACAAGACATTAATTCTTGAAAGGTAAAAAGGTAAAGCTATCCCTGTAACATGCTGTCGAGGCCCATAAGGTTGTGAAACGTCGAAGCTCCCATATTTTCTAAACAATCGGCTCACAGACAACGGTGAGGTTTTCAGCCATACGCGCCGGCAGCCCTTTAACTCCCAGGAAAATTCCTGGTGCTCATTTATCTTAGAGGCTGAATCTACCTCAGGACCATAGCGAGGCTGGAAGGATTAGGTCAATTGAAAAAAATCCACCTCAGCGGGACTTGAAACCACGACCTTTCAGCTTGTATCATAGTGCCTCAAGCAACTACGCTACCGCGCGCCCTGTACGTTAATTCCTACTTTACATAATTTTGTTATTGCAGCTCTGAATATTAACTTAATCTCTCTACTGCCCGTTTCCCCTAACGTTTGTTGCGTCCGAATATTTCAGTCGGTTACAATGCGACGGACGTCCCTGGTTAGATCCCAGACAGGAGAAAAGGAAGCTTCCCTTCCCCCTCTCTTGCAGCCTGGCCCTGGGCCCACCCAACCTTCTGTCTAATTAGTACACGTTGCTCTCTCCGCGTGTTAAACCTGACATATCGTGAAACATATTACAAATCTCAATCTAGTGTCGCGACTAAGAATATATGGAGCTATACCTCCATTCTCCATTATATTTTCATGGCGTGGAGGTTCATTAAGCACAGGGACAACATTCTCTTTCCATTTAACCCTATTCTTGAAAAATATTAAAGGAGGGTGAGATAATATTATATTTAAGCATCCTGTTACACTCCACACAATGTATGACACAAACTCCGTCCTAAGTGCAACAATTTATTGTAGTTCTTTTGTCTTCTCTTCCTCTACACTACATGTTTCGGCCGTAAATGGCCATCATCAGGTGTATTTCTCTCAC
>NW_019738358.1:1246511-1253828 GCF_002891405.2 Cryptotermes secundus
GAGAAGAGAGTGAGAGAGGCGGGGGGGCGTAACTGGCATGGGGGAAATGAGAAATGCGTACACGGATTTGTTTGATATAATTTCGTGAAGAAAACCATGCAGTAGACCTAAATACAGATGGGATAATCGTATTAAAATTATTCCTAAATAGAGTGTTCAGTTTGTATTTGAGGTTCTAATAGCTGAAACTATGACAAGTTCGATTTTCCTTGGATATACCTTATAGTTCCTGTGAAAACCAACCGACGTTTCGGAAGATCATATCGTCTCTATCATTAGGGTAGGAGATTAAGTCAAGCAAGAAACCAACATGAAAAAACTATTCTTGGTCTCTCTTACGTGCTGTTTTCTTGCTTGACTCATTCTTTGACACTAAAAGTTGAGGAAATATTTCATTCCGAAACGTCGGTTAACGTTCATCGTCACGTATAAGTTGTTTGACAGAAGATAGAACTCTTGAGATATTCAGTTGAATTATTTCTTTCATCCAAATATCGTGTAGTATATTGAAATCAGTGCCGGTCACGGTAGCCGAGCGGTCTAAGGCATGCACTATCTTCGCTCGCTCGGAGGCTGAGATCGTGGGTTCGAATACCACTCAGGGCATGGATGTTTGTGTGCGTTTTGCTGTGTTTGTCTACAGGTAGAGGCCTTGCGACGAGCTCATCACTCGCCCAAGGAGTCCTACCGTATGTGTAAGATCTAGTAAACCGAAGTGAAACGGAGAGTTTCATGGAGGTAGGCCTAGGCCCAAATGAGGCCTGTAGCGCCAAAGGAAAAAAAAATATTGAAATCAGTAACAATAATATTGTTCAACTTCAAGCGTGGAAGGAAGCATAGAATGATGTGTAAATACACCCACATGACGGCTGGAAGGCATATAGAAGTAAAATCGTGTAGAAGAATGTTTCAACCAGTTTGGAGGGTTACAATTGCGAAACTTGACGAGAGAAAGTGGTGGAATGGAAAATCACGTCCCTGGAATAACATTCCTGAGGCTTGCTGAAGAGGCAGTGTTATTAGGCAAACACAATAATAAACATATAAGAGAAATATTAACTACATGAAGCAGAGTACTTCTTGATAAGCTCATAGTTTCTCACCTACTCGAGAAATTACAAGCAGTTATGCAACGGCATATTCATCCCCATAAATGTCTGCCATTGGCCCCTATTCTGAGCCAGATTAATCTTTACCACAACCTCTCACTATCTTTCCTAGGATAATACTTCATTGCGCGTTTCAGCTTAGTTGTAAGGCTCTAGATCAAGTGTCCTTAGCCTGGCGCCCACGCTTCCCTAAGGGGTACATGCATATATTTCAGAGGCTCCGTGAATTTGGATGAGGAAATAATTGCATCTATATTTTCACTAGCTCTAACTGAAATGTAAGCAACAAACCACAGTTGCATTAGTAGTATTTGTGACTTTTTTTATTGATAGTGGGGTGGGACTAAGTCCCTTGTACTGTGGCCACTTCTGGCCTATTGTACCAGCCCCAGATGATAGGTGAGGGTGATTGTGGAGCAATTGGTGGAATGAAGATTGGCAGGGGAAACGTATCTAATTGTCAATGCGGTATGTTCGGAAAGGATGCATTTGGAAAATAAGTGTACATCAAGAATACAGCCTCCTGGAGAATGACACCTCGTAGATTGGTAGGTAGGCACCAACGCCGCAGAGGAAGTAGATTCTTCCATCAAGAGCAGTAGAATTCTGGATAAATCAATATTTCGCAGGAGAGACGGTACAGGAAAGCGCGACATGATATTACCTATATTCACTGTCGTGAGAACCTCATGTCTTGTAAAGCGTACTTCAAGCTGGAGTACACCAGCTTTCATCTTTGTTTAAATTGTGTTGTGACATAATAGAGCTCAAACCAAAGGTCAAAATGTGAGGTCTGAATTTGGTGCTAACTGTTTCACCAAAACGAAACTGAGATTCTCACAGCTCTGTCTGTGAAGAAAACCGTACTTTCTGGAAAGCAACAACATGACATAATTTCCCCGGCATTTCGAAGTAAGGTTCTGCCTACATTTTCGGGGTTGAAAATTAATCCAAATAGAAATTTCCACCAGATTTTTGTAAAATTTCTTGCTTAGCTTAAACTTCTAACTTGAGGATGGAGGCAGGATAAGCCTCTGATTCTTCATTGGACTTCTGTACCCACCTACAGGGCGTTTCAATCCAAGAATATATATCTGTTCAAATTATATAAGGTTATGCCCGTCCTAAATGACACTTTTGTTCTCATATCGCCTGAGTTCGGCTAGTCACACTTCCCAGTACGTGACGAGGATCTGTTAACCGATTATTTGCCGACGTCTAATTAAGTCTCTTGCAGTGTAACCGGTCAATAGGCTAGTCCGAGCCTGACACGGCGTTTGGAAACACATGTCAGCGTATTCTGCAAGTCAAATCTAAACCTTGTGCAGAAGGCAGCGTTTGTTCTGTTAACTTGCTGAAAGCTGCAGAAGTTCATAATCACTGAGCGATCAGAGGCATCACCTTGATGATTGGATCATCATCATCATCATCATCATCATCATCATCATCAGTAATCTGTCAGACGACAGATCCACAGTCTCTTCCAAAACAGTTCCTCCACTTAATGTGATCTTCTGTTTTTGGAAAGAGACTATCCAGGAAAAGTGACAATGTGGTAGTTTTTCCATTGCTTTCCACATCGCAGTACAACAGCCGTTCAAACCACTCTGGTCACGCCTGTTGCTATACGAACTTGAACCATCTCGAGCATCATTTGCTCTGTGCTTCAAGTCGCTGCTGATGACGCTGCTTCCGGCATCAATTTTTGGTTTTTGGTGTCTCTCCGTCTGATGCCAACCCTTTGACCTCTCCAGCAAGGGAGGCCCTGCCAGTAGCTACGCTACCGCTGGTATAGCTCTCAGGGCCCTTGGCATACTCAAACCCCCTCACCACGGTACGGTGGAGACACTAACGAGGGGGGATAGGATCATCTACAAGAATTAAAATCAAAATCGGCCCATCTTACCTATGAACAGGGTCATAACGATAAACGGCGGTGAAGCTAGGAATTCGTAAATTTAAAGTAACAGAAGGTATAGGAAATACAATCGGTCCCATATGGCATACTTAACCAATCCGATCAGCCAACCCAGTTCGGACATCTCTCCCATCGGGATACCCCTTATCAGCAATGAGGTTACCAACTCACAGAGGTCAGTATGGTGTGACAGATTCTTCATGGGTTTCTATAAGGTTTCACATCCGAGTGTTCAGTTTTACTTCACAGATAGCGCTAGTGGTAGTCACAAAATGGTTTCACAAAATCTCCATTTAACCCTATGCATTGGTTTTCAGTGACTTGGTTTGTTGACAAGGATTGTTGCATAAAATTTTCACCTTGCTTTCTGTCTTAGTTTCAGATCTGTGCGTGCTTTATCATAATTCGTATTGCATATTTTCTTGGTACCTCCTTTCGGGGGACTTGTGTGTAGTGCAAAATGAAGAATTTTCCATAGCATGCTATGTATGTGAAAGACATACACTTGACGAAAGGGCAAGCATATTCATAACAACCAACCCCATCTTCTCGTCAGAGAAGATGTTACATAAGGATTATTACCGCAAGAGTTAGGTTGAAAAAAATCTCTGGTCATGGGTCTCAAGGGGCTTGACGCCAAGACGAACCGCCAGTCGTAAAGTAATTTTGGCTTTGATTTTTTATATGGGTTGTCAAGTGACTGACGTTAGCTCCTTCAAAGGGACCTAACAGAGCGTCTCCTCTCTAATCTGAGGATGGAAACAGATCCAGTTTCCGAAGCGTTGTGTTCTCCAGTTTTCAGAATACAGGACAATGAACGAAATTCAGAAAGCACGATAACTCCTATGATTATGTAGGCAAGGAGGTTAGTTATTGCCTTTAAGAAAGCGAGCCATTGGTCCCTTTCTGAGCCCGTTCTGTCCAAACTAAACTCTTACTGCTTCCCCGAGATTCGTTTTAATATTATTCTATTATCTGTGCATAGGTCTCCTAAGTAGTGGACACGCCTTCTATTCTGTTGTATTCATATTTTATGTGAATGACTTATTTTTTCAATGCTTGCTACCTGTTCGCACCATTTTTTCCCATTCATTTTTCCGTTCCTTTGTTGAGACACTTACTGACTTCCTACCATGGAAACTTGGGTTCAGTCTCTGTTGGCCTCATATGGAATTCATGGCTGAAGAAATGGCAGTGGGGCAGGTTTGTCTTGGAGTATCTTCGGTTTCCCCTTACTGATCACCATTTCACCGTTACTTCATACTCATCTGTCGCTGCCCTATGGGGAGTGATATATTCCTGACCAGGCATCCCCCATCTGTAACTTCGGGACTTCGTGTATGATCAGGGACACTGCTGAGTTTCTCTTTTTTAAGTTTNTCAGGGACTTGGCTGAGTTTCTTGGGGTGGGGTGAGACTGATTCCGCTTGCTACAACAACAACAAGAAGAAGCAAGCAACTAGCAGATCTCTTCTTGATGTTTTAGCTTCATAATGGTTCCTTGCTTGTCCTTTCGACACTGAAGAAAGAGGCAGTACGTTACTCCGAAACCTGGTTAACTTCTACCGAACTCCACGGCATCTCAACATATATGATAGCCCTCTTTAAATTTAAACTATCGCCTCTTCTCTACTTATTATCACTTAAAATTTGCTCACTTCTGCCACGAGCGTGTCACCCAAGTGTCGTAACTTTGCATGACTCAAGATTCTTTGAAGCTGTGGATGTGTATGTATAGATCCTTTATTTGGCAAGTTTTGTCCTTCGTTACGCCTGCAAAACAAACAGCACGTGTAGGTTTGTTTGTTAAACAGAAGAAGGTGGGAAGAACTATTTGCTATCAAACGAGTATTCGTCCTATACTAGACATGGCTCCTACTCAGGAAATGGCCACCATTTTCTTTTCATTCTGAACACCAGTCAAAAACGGAATATTATTCCGTATCAGATATGAAGAAAAGGGAGAAATTCCTACTCAGATTGGATGTAAACTTCTGATACATTTCATGTCGTTAGACAGTTGCATAGTTGAATAATTATCAGCCATTGACTTAGGCCATTAGAAAGTTGTTGTTGTAGCATGGACAGCCGTTGCTTTACAATGACCGCGAAATAGGCGAATAAACAGCGTTGTTATACAACCCGTTTCTGGGCAACGGGCCGGTAAACACGTTCCAGCACCAACGAACACCTACGAAACAACAGAGTTACTGCTGGAAACGGTGTTCTCTACACGGGACGTGTAAATGGTTTATAAGGAAGACAATTGGGGCGACCCAATCACTGCAAAAGGAAGAATTCTTAATAACATGTTATATGTGCGAAATATAAACTTGACGAAAGACCAAGCGTATTCATAAGAGACAACGATAACAGACACGTTAGAGATATCGCTAACAGCTGTAACTTCGACATTATCGCAGCACACTCCAATTTCTATCAAGGTAATTTACTTTTATAATCTTCTTTACTCTAATATTTGTCTGAATGACCTCAGACGCAATAAATTGGCGGAACCTTGGCTATTGTAACGTGTAGGTGTGCGTGACTTTTAAGACGGATTTTCATGATCGGATTTATTTCACATTTTACATTTACACAACTCGGGCCTACATACATTACAACACTATCGCTATTCTCTTCACTTTATAGTTCAGCTTTACACAAGCTCTAAGCTTGCCAGTCTTCAGTAGCCGTATCCTGGGAACGGATTTCAACACAGTCTAACTCTAACTTTAGATGACACATGAAATCTTCACACCACCTGATTCTTTCATTGCCATTTCTTCTCAGTCACCTTCGACTGCCACTTCCAGAACTCGACTTAATAATTCTCAGTTACCATTCTGTACTCCTTAAGCGACCTTCTTTGTCCCTCTATAACTTCTAGGAACGGGCCCCATGGAAAACCCCGTCTTCAGTTATTAAGAAGGCGTGTTTATAGATCCGTTGCCTAGAAATAGACGTCCTTCTGTTGCATGCGTACGCAACGCGGGAATATGTTGCTGAGTCGTTGCATAGCAATGGATATACACGTCACACTACAAACTGTTCCCACCTATAGTTACAGTTGTCACAGATAACTCCCCATCAAATTATCCGCTAAATCACGATGTAATTAAATGTGTATTTTACTTAAAATGAAATTTGCCTTACTGTCTAGGGTCTAGGTTGGATGGCTGAGGAATCAGGGTTTGAATCCTGGCAGGAAGAAGATATTTTCTCTTCTCCACAGTTTGTAGGTCGAGTTTATGAACCACTCAGTGTCATATACAGTGGGCACGAGTAGCTCTTTCTCCGAAGGTGATGTCGCCGGTTACTGAATCCAAACACCTTCATCTACTGCCGAACATGGCATCACACCTTCTGTCCTGTATATCGATATGACTTGTTCCTAGTTAAGCACGCGAATTTATATGACTTTATCTCACTTTGTGCAGTGGGTAGCCACTCTCTCTTTATCTGGCTCTACTTTCTTTTGGAACTTGACACCTTTTTCAGCTTCGGTAGGACTACTTTGAGGGGGATCAGCCCGTCGCAAGACTTCTACCTACACACAGAACAACACAAACGCTGAGAAACTCACACAGACATACATGCCTCGCGTGAGATTCGAACCCAAGAATCTAGTGTTCGAGCTGGCGAAGACTTGACAGCTTTTTCAGCTTCGGTAGCATTCCTTTGAGGGGGATCAGCCTGTCGCAGGCCTCTACCTACACACAGAACAACACAAACGCTAAGAAACTCACACAGACATCCATGCCTCGAGTGAGATTCGAACCCAAGAATCTAGTGTTCGAGCTGGCGGAGACGGTTCATGCCTTAGACCGCGTGTCCACTGTGATCGGCAGTTGAAAGTTGCAAATTTCTGAAATTCAAATTTACAACTCACCTTGCTAATGGAATTCATGCCCAGCTGACACCGCGATGGTTTCGAGAAAATTGCACTGCAAGAGAACGTAATCCAGTGCGCGTAAGGAACCGTACTGTCTCACGCGTAGCTCCAGCCACAGCAATATCACGTCTGTTGTTCGCCTTGGTGATGTGATCCCTTCCCTGGAAACGCGACTTTGAGTTATACATCGTCGTGACGTCACGGCACAGTAATCAGTCTCACGTTACGTAAAAATACTTCGTATCATAAGTTGAACGTTTGCGTAATATTGTCACATGTAGGGGTGACTATAGACGGGGTTTGGATTGGTAATTACCAAATAAAAGTAATTATAACCCTGAAGCCGTGCCATAGCTCAAGCGGTTAGTCGCTGGCTTCCCACCGCCGCGGCCCGG
>NW_019738358.1:1254003-1255208 GCF_002891405.2 Cryptotermes secundus
CACGGTCAAGATTTTACTCTTCTCCAAATTATTCAGACTGGCCCTGGGGCTCTCAACAGCCTCGTATCCAGTGGCTTCCAGGAACTCTTTCCCCGGGGGCTTAGCGGTCGGTGCATGAAGCTGACCGCTCACCTCCAACTAATACCGAGATGATGAATGGTGGAGCTTTATCTCCAAATCCCATACGCTTTCATAGTATGCTCCTTAATAAATTGAGCACAATGACAAACTTACTTTTACTTTATAACTCAATGAAGCAAAGAATTTTCTGTAGAAGCTGAGAGTTGTTAAGGCACACGATAAATTGTGAGCATTTTTTGGAGCCCGATTTTAATTAGTTCGCAAGAGCCCAACTCTGCTCCCTGTTTCACACTCCAGGCAACATCTCCCATCCTATTCCTTTAAAATACATTTTAATATTATCCTCCCATTTAAGCAATATCGCAGTTGATACAGCGACTGGCTACTGGCTGACCTGCCGAGGGGTCGGAGTTCGAGTCTCAGTAAGGGCGAGATATTTCTATTTCAACGTCGTACAGGACCAGCCTCCTATCCAGTGTGTGCTTGGGGTTCTTCCTCTGGTAGTAAAGCGGCCCCAGCGTGAAGCTGATTACTCACCTTCAACTAGTTCCGAAGTCAAGAATACATGGATCTATATACCCATTTCCCCATACGCCTTCATGGCGAGGTGCTTAGCTGGCTAAGCACAAGGACAATTTTACCTTTTTATATTTACCTTCAATTTAGGTCTGAGTCTTCTTCATGGTCTCTTTCCATCAGGTTCCTTTACCAAATCTAGGTCTGTATGTCCATTTTAGCACCCTGTTCTGAAGCACACCCTCAGTCTGTTCTTGCCTTACTGTGGGACTCAGTCCCACATCGCCTCACTGGAATAGTGAGCTCATAATTTTAGCTACCATCAGTCGCGCTTGAATCCCATATTGGTCTCTGTCATGACGTTAATGACATGTCTTACACATGCGCAGACATTCGTGCATTATGGGAAGTCAATAAGCCAGAACCTGACGTTACGCCAACTGCAATGACGTCGTGCTGTGTACAATTATAGGGTGCACGGTCACGGCGCTATGAACCATAAGGATTCTCTCGATTACGTCATGTGGCGTTACTCAAAGGAAGTTTTGAAGCGCGCTTGTCAGTTAGGTACAAGATGTTCTGTGAAGGTACTTACTTACTTGCTTACT
>NW_019738358.1:1257027-1270727 GCF_002891405.2 Cryptotermes secundus
TAGCGTAGTCGGTTTAGCGACTGGCTACAAGTTCGGTGGCCAAGGGGTAGGAGTTCGAGTTTTGGTAAAGGCAAGAATTTTATCTTTATCAGGTCGCCTAGACCGGCTCTGGGGTCTACTCAGCCTCCTGTCCGTGGTTTCCCCGGAGTTAAAGAGGCAGGGTCATGAATCTGACCATTAGTGCCGAGGTCAAGGACGCGTACATCTATATATCAACTCCCCCATAAACCTTCATGATGTAGCGCTTAATAAATTAGGAGCGGGACATTATATTCTCTTAACATGCTTTGGACTATCACGCAGTGTAACCCGGTAGAAATTCACCGACGTTTCAGAGTAGTATACTGCACCCATCTGCAGAATGGAGAACAAGCTAAGTAAGAAGCAGGCGGCACCCAACCTTGAAGATAGAGGCAGTATGTTCCTCCGAAGTATAATTGAAGATTTTCCGCACTACATGATAGCCACAACGATGGGAACCTCCATTATATCAATATGATTGTCAGTAAAGAAATTCAGACCGCGTCAGCTCATGCGTTAGTAACGTAGCAGGACATGACGCTGGTCATTACCTAGCATATGCGCATGCGTCGTTGAATTCCTTGTTTCTCAAAAGAACAATTAAATTTCAACCGTAAAACTTAAATTCAATTCAATTATTGTAATTGGTAAACCACGTGGAATTTAGTGAGATTATATTGCTTACATTGTATCGATAAATAACATCGTAGAAATGGCACGAAGATGTCAGAGTAAGAAGAGTTCGTGGTCTGACAATAAAGTTCGCGAACTCGCCACAGTATGCTTGCCATGGCAGCAGTGGACAGAAACCTCAGTATGATTTGATGACGTTGGTATGTAAGAGTTCCACAGCTATGTTGTTGTTGATCTATGGCAATCTCTTTCTGAGTGGCGTCTGTTGCTGTCTGGGTGTGTTTTGGTGTGCCGTTGCAAAAATATTGGAGCTTCTTGTTAAACTTGGCAAGAGCGGAAGCGAAATTGAGAGATTTTAATGTAAGGTAACGGGGATACTGCTATGAAGAAAACAGGAGTCTACAGGCGCGTGACACGTTTCTCTGAGGGAAGAGAAAATGTCATTGATGAAGAGAGATCAGGACAGCCAGCAACGAGCAGAACTGAAGAAAAATTTGCAAAGTTTCGTCAAATTGTGCATGAAAATCGTCAGCTGACTCTCAGGAGCATAGCAGAGCAAGCGAACATCGACAGAGAAACAGGAAAATCTTAACTGAAAATCTTGACATGAGGAAGGTGTGTGCAAATATTGTCCCAAGGACACTGTCTGTAAGGGATCTTTTTAGCTAATTAATAAATAACTGAGATTGAACACCCTCCCTATTCACTGGATTCAGCCCCCCAGTGACATTTTTCTATTTCCGAAGGCAAAGGAAATATTGAAAGGAAGACATTTTGATAACATTGATGACACCAGGAGTAATATGACGGCAGCTCTGAAGGTTATTCCAGAAAACCAGTTCCAATTTATTTTTAAGGGTGGACTAGGCGCTGGCATCAGTGTATAGCTTCTCAATGGGAGTACTTTAAAGGACCACGGTGAAATGCAACAGTGAGGTATATAGCACTTTACCATGATGAGTTCGCGAACTTTATTGTCAGATCTTGTATTATATTCTGATACAGCGCCGTGTGCTCCGTTGAAAATCAACTGATGTTTCGGAGGAACATGTCAGTTCCATCTTCAGGGTTGAAGAATAGTCCGAGGATGAAAGCAGAATAAAGTCTTAGTTCTGCTTGTCACCTGCTTGTACGCTACTTTCTCGTTCGGATTATTCTTCAATCCTGAAGAAGAAGGTGATATGTTCCTCCGAAACTTTTGCCTGACTTTCAGCGGACTACACGGCATTATACCCCGCAGGATAATAGTCTTCACAAACACATCTGTAAGCATATCAAATCCCACATCGGAGTACTATTTCCACATAAACAGAAATAATATTTATATATGTGTACCGTTTTCCAGAATATATTGCGCCCTTTTGTAATCCAAAAACCTCTTCCCCTTCCTTTATGTTCACGTTCCAATTTATGCGTAAAGATGCAATGAAATGGGCTTCTAAAGAAAAACACACCCACACGTCCATGTATTTGGAAATTACTCGTTATATTTTAAGTGATGTGTGGCATTATTTTCCGCTTCAATTTAATTATTAAAATTTTGGATGAGTATTAAATTATGGAAAATATGATACTTCTACGTCTTTATTACGCTACGCTCTGGTTCCTTTAGGAAGAGAACAGCCCATGTATAGCATTCAGACATTGCCATACTACATGTCTCACCACAAACATAATTAATCTCATTGCTTGATATTAGGTTTGTCCAGTGTGTGTGTTATGGCTCTTTCCCCCCACCCCACCCCTTGGCACTACAGCCCCAGTGGGCCTAGGCCTAACTCCATGAACTTCTCCGTTCACTTCGGTTTTTCTAAATCTTAGACATACGGTAGGACCCCTTGGGCGGGTGATCAGCTCTTCGCAAGGCCTCTACCTGTACACAAACACAGAAAAACGCACACAAATATCCATGACCTGAGTGGGATTCGAACTCACGATCCCGGCTTCGGAGCGAGAGAAGACAGTGCATGCCTTAGACCGCTCGGCTACAGTGACCGGCAGTGTATAAGAATAATATATAACAATTCAGTTCGTACCTCACAGGAAACAGATCCGAACCCACGATCCCGACTTCCGAGCGAGCGAAGACAGTGCATGCCTTAGACCGCTCGGCTACCGTGACCGGCTATGGCTCTTTTATTGTGTGTTATTTAATGGAACGGTCAATATTTATAATCTAACAGGTCAGGGAATGCTATTACATTGGGTGAACATTACATATTATACGATATGTTGTATTCTGGGTTCAAAGAAACAGATAATTAACAAAACGAAACTCACTGGATAAGGAACTATGAAAACAAACTGACTAAGGCTGACAACAGACCGCTCCTCTTCTGTTAGCTTCCCAAGTCCACTAAATTCTGCGACACCGAAGGATCAGAGTCCGTCGAAACTTTGCTTTCAATATTACTTCTACTGTTCCTTGCACTGCTGCTACTGCTACTGCTAGCGCTACTGGTGGCAGTTGTCGGAGGTTTTCTCGGTGTTGTTTTAATACCCAGAACTTTTCCAAATGTCGGTTTTACTGCCTCTACTAGCCTCTGTGTACGTGCTGCCGTGTTCTGGAACAAATGGGTAATCAGATTATTCTCTGTCCAAAATATCTTAGAGGGTGCGTCATGATCCGATTGTGACGTAGATTGTTACGTCATCATAAGGAAATCACTGTATTTTGCGTTTAGTTTGAGGCCCTCAACAGAGGTGACAGTAAATTACCGTCTTGTAGCAGACGACGTCTTGTTACCCACACTTCGAAGAAATTCGGTTCTTCAGAATATATCAGACTACGTTCTTATACAATGAAGATGGAAGCAGTACGTTCATCCGAAATGTCTGCAACAGTCTACAAAACTATACATATTGTAAAGGTAAAGCTATCTCTGGAACAGGCCGCGAACGCCCATAGGCTTGTGAGACGTAGAGGCCCTCACAATTGGCTCACAGATAACGGTAAGGTTGTCAGCCTTACGCTCCGGCCACCCTTTACTCCCCAGGAAGATTCCTGGTACTCATTTCTGTCATAGACTAAGTCGGCCACAGGGCAGCTGGAAAGATTAGATAAATTAAAGAATCCACCTCATCGGGACTTGAACCCGCGACTTTACAGATTGTAGCATAGCCTCTGAAACCGTCAGATTATAAAATAAATTAATTGCAAATTTATTGTAGCTTTGGCAGTAACATACAGCTCAGGTTTCCATCTTATCATCTAATTGTTATCATTAACATATCATTTCGAGGGTTAGGCCCCCCATACACACACAGTTTGGCCTTCCGATCGTCCTTACAGGCAAAACTGTGACAGTTTACCCCTCCCTTTCCTCCCCATACCGGCCAGATAAAACGGCAGGCTTCATGCCACAATCACGGTCTTCCAGCCTATAATGTTGAGTCACACACATCACGTGCTACGGACCTGCAGGTAGAACTGACGCACTGACGGGTTTCCCACAGGCCAACAGTCCAAACGATTGGCCGGCCGGCCGCACCACTCACGTCAGTTTTGCCTCTCAGTCTTCTACTGTGCAGGCCGAACTGGAGGCCAAACTATGTGTGTATGGGGGCCCTTAGACTTACCAGAATGACGTCACTGATGATTCTCGATATTCTGGTGATCAGTGAAAACGAGGAACCGAATAATTCCCCGGGAAGGTCTAGAGAAACGCGCGTGCTGTCAATGTCCGCAATGTCCTCTGTCGTGGTGGATCCGGCCGGTTTAACCTGGAAACACACGCATCTCTGGTATAATACACATCGTCTGCTGTAAGTGGGAAACGGAGCAGTAACTTGGGGCAGGTGGCACTTCTACTTTATGCTCCGTGGGTCCCTAGTTGAAATCTCGGTCCTGAGACCCAACTGAGGTTTTCCTTAGCGCCTCCAGGCCAAATCCTGGAGAGTGGCTTCAATTAGGCTGTCACCACATTATTTCGCATCCCTTCCCCTGATCGGATTGACGTAGTGGTAATGTTCTGGACTTGTATTTATGGATGAGTACTCAGTTCGAATTTCGGCTGGGGCATCGGCTGTACTGACAGAGGCTTTTGTGGGGTTTTCTCAGTCCCTCCAGTCAAATACCGGGATTATGCCTCGAGTAGGCCACGATGCTTGCTCCCAAATTCTTTCTAATTCGTCATCTTACCACCGGACGTTACGTAGTCTAGGTAATGACAATAAATTAAAGTAATCCAAACTCGCTAATCATGCTACAGCAGGTGTTTCATAGTCTAGGATTCTTTAAATAAATTGTTAATAAGCAAACAAATACAATATCGTGTAACCCAATATTACATTTCAGCATCCTGTTGCATTGATACGTCACTTGTCCACTTGTTTCCGTCTCTAATGCAACATAAAATTTAATTTTAAAAAGCCATTAAAACCACATTCAATTTCCTGTCATTAAAATCAAATTTTATTTTACTGTTGCGACATGTTTCGGCCCCACAAGGACGTCCTCATACACCGCCGCACTCTGTCAGCTCGTGCGTCAATATACAGTATTGCATGCAATTCCTGCACGTCGTCGTTGTTGGAGAATGTGCGCCCACGCTCCACTCATGCTACCTTCACACTGCGGTGTCCACGTTGTTCCCTTTGTGTGTAGCCCTCCGTAGCCGGGCGTTTGTCCCTCGTATTGATGTATGACCCTGGGCTCGACTCAGCCTCTAACAGAAATGAGTAGCAGGAATCTTCATGGGGAGTGAAGGGCGGCCGGTGCTTAAGGCTGACAGTCTCACAGCCATCTGTGAGTCGACTGTCTAGAAAATGTGGGAACCTCGACGTCACACAAACCTTAAGGGCCTCCACGGTCTGTTACAGGGATAGTTTTACCTCTCAGTGCACAGATTAGCAGTAGAAGTCTAACTAATTTAATTGGAATACGGAACAATGTTTCCTTTACTTATTTCAGTCATTATTATCCATCATCAAAAGGCATAGTTTGCACTAAAATGTAACTACACTACGTATATTTTTGTTTGAACATACATTATTCCATTAACATTAAGCGTCGGAGAACTGCTTATGGTAATTACAGAAACGAAGACTAACCAGTTATTAGGCCGCGCAGTAGCTCAAGCGGTTAGTCGCTGGCTTCCCACCATACCGGCCCAGGTTCGATCCCGGGTCTGGTCAAGTGGGATTTGTGATGGACAAAGTGGCGCTGATCCAGGCTTTCTCCGAGTACTTCGGTTTCCCCTGCCAATCTTCATTCCACTAATTGCTCCACAATCACCCTATCATCTGGGGCAGCTTAGCCAGCGAAAAAAAAAAGTTCAACTTCACTGATAAATATTTTGAGCTTACTGTAATTGGTACATTGAGTTGTGTAAGAATTTCGAACTTAATGTCGGTATTTAATATTAACATACTCTGTAAAAAAATCTATGTGCCTTGGGACATGTTAGCCAACGTAAAAGCCTGTAATTTACGCAAGGTAGAACCTCGCCCACTGTGTGGTTTCGCCATACACGCGACACAGTCAAGTGACGACGTATATTAACCGTGCTCATTCTTAAAGTTTAAAGTTTAAAGTTTAAAGTTTAAAGGTGAAGTATTCCCTTTCAGTGCCGATCACTGTGGCAGCGCAGTCTAAGCATGAACCGTCTTCGGACGCTCGAACACTGGGATCGTGGGTTCGAATCTCACTCGAGGCATGTATATGTGTGTGCTTTTGTTCTGTGTGTAGGTAGCGGTCTTGCAACGGACTGATTCTCCGTCCAAAGAGTTCTACCGACAGTGTGTAGATTAAGGAATTGAAAAATGAACCGTAGATAGATACATGGATAGTACCTCCTCGTGAAGGCAAACAGCGAGTGAGGAGGCATAGCACCATGCATTGTGGATCGAGAGACGCCATAGATTAGCCAATGTGGAGATTAAGCTAGATGACAGGAGAATAGGGGTTCAATTCACGACAAAGGAAGGAGATTCTTACTTTCTGCCCAGTGTCCATATGTGCCGCAAAGCACCAATCAGAGAGGTTCTTTCGACCAGAGGAAAGAGACCTGGGCCTTAGTCTGACCACTCACATCGATCAAGTGGCGAGGATAAGAATATGTGGAGCTGAACCTCTACTCCCTCATACATTTTAATTCGTGATGTGGCATTCGAATCTCTTGTTTGTTTCTCCAACGGACGTCACGACGTTCGTTTACAACGGACCCATTTTGTGCACTCGTGTAGTCCCAGCGTCCTATCCGCAAGGCTGGGGCCACAGGAGCGCACAATATCCGTCCGTTGCAACGTACGTACTATATGACGGACGTTGCTGAGGACACCACTCCGTTGCAGAATGCGATGCGTAATTTTTTTGTCTGCAATGGAGCCAGAATAAAGCGTAGCATTCTCCTCTCTTGTTTATTTCTACAACGGACCTCACGACGTTCATTACAACGGACCCATTTTATGCGCTCGTGTGGCCCCAGCCTTAAGTGGTCATTTTCCCTGAGATTGAAGTCGATACGTCGTGATGCATAATTAAGCACAGGTAGAAATTTATCTTTAAATGGATGCGCGGTATCTGAAAGCATAATTTTACCAAATTCCTGGGAATTTTATCATTTATATAACAATTTATTATTTTTTTCTCTGGGACTTACCAGTAATAAATTAAAATATGGCTTCAGATCAATTGATGAATTTGTTTATTAGTTTTAATTTTTAAAGAAAATCTTTCTGCCGTATAAATTGGCTTCGACAAAATAGGAGACGGTGAAGTCATGGATGTGCATAAGGTGCATATTCTTATGTTATTAATACATATCTTAGTACATATGTTCTCATTGATTTATTTTCACTGTACGAGTATACATACATCACACATACAATCAGTTATATAAATAAATTAAAATCTTATTAGGTCTTATTAATTTAAATCCAGTACAAAATATAGCGAATTGGTACATATGTAATGCAAATAATATTCATCTAATAATAATATTGAGCAAATTGTGTGTGTATGAGGCCGAATACGACCGAATCGACATTCAGAAACTTAAGCTAATTTCCGAAGTGGTAAAATCTTTGATCGAAGAAAAGGAGGGTGAGGGGGGAAGGGAGGAGAGGGCTAGAGGGAGGAAGGGTGGAGAGGGGGGGAAGGATATTAGAAAATCTGAAAAATATCTACGTAAGCATGAAAGCTGAACATTTGTAAAAACTGTCCAGTCGTGGGTTTACTCATTTCCCTCTTACTCAGAACAAAATGGCGATTCTCTTAATCTGCTTAAGCTTAGTCTTTGGAAAAGAATAAGAAACAAATAATAGTGCTCTAAAAATTGTATGGACAGTGTTTTCTTTTGAAAAAACCGATACTATTGTACTGGACATTGATATGTTGAAGTTTTTACAAACGCAACCTTCCAGAAACTAGACCCGTTTCCGTTTTCATGTCTAAGGTCGAAATATTTCTACTCGGTTAAGGTCACTTATCCATTGAGCAGGACTAGCTGTTTTTAATGGTTTCAACTTTTCAACTATCTAGTAAACTTTCCTCCCTTTACCTGAAGAAGGAAACAGATACACTTTTGATAAATTTATGTTTTTAAAGAAAACAATTTATTTGACAAAGTCGAAAATTATAAATAGTAGGTCTCACTGTGAGTGCAGAAATAGTTTCGTGTTTTGTTGCTTCGTGATACCAGTACATTGCTTAACTATTTGGTAATAATTTTGACTTCTTTTTAAATTTGATTAAACTAATTAAATTCACTGACCAACACTCCGAACACTACTGTTATCTTTACAACACTGTTTCGACTCAAGAATATTACCACCGTGATTATCTCAAAACACTTAACGCATAATTGTTGCCAAATCGACTTCAGTGAAAATATATATATGTTCCGGGCGAAGATGCAAATTATATGCGAGGTTTGAGGTTCTAGCAGTGTTGACTATGAAGAGTAGTGTGACACCGTATAGTCTGGTAGAGGTTTACCGACGTTCTACCTAAACGTTTGTAGACTTTCATCAGACTGCACGCCGTCACAATGTAAGAGATAGTACTTTCATATCAGTGATAAACTTCTTTATAATACAAGCGTGATGATTTTATAACTCAGGTGAAAATCATGAACGAAGCATAAAAAGTGATGATGAAGAGATGATAGTAGTGATGATATGTACCCAAGAAGACATAATGGAGAACACACTCTAGTATGAAGGTGGATAGGCAATCCCCTGTAAAGAAATCGAAAAAGTACTTAGTAGGTGACGCGAAAAACTTAACATGAAAATATGAAGTTTTCACTTTCATCGGATGATTAGTTACCTAGATAGACACCCGACCTTTCGGAGACTGTCCCTCTTCTCATCATTATAGACAAATTTGAGGAAGAAAATTTTGATAGCTACATAAAATGGTTACTTTCATACGTGGTTGCCTGTCATTACGGAGTGCCTGATATGGATGAGCCGCAGAGGTTCACTTTAGTGACTACAACTGGTACCTAATGTTGTCAAGGTCAAGGGACGCATATATTGAACTAAAGCCATAGATGTTAGTGATCTTCAGCAGAAGAAAAACTCTGATACGAGAACAATTCACTCAGATATGAAGATCCGGAATTTCATTAAAGTCATTAACTACAATATATATCACTTGTGTAAAACAGGTTTATGTATCTCAGCTCATGTTTCTAACAAAGTCTGTTCTCAGACAAAAATAAAATATGGAACATTTTTAGGATTTTATGTTCTCACAGCAGGAAATAACACAGTTTGGTCCATCGAAAGTCAAGCGACGTTTCGGAGGAACATATCCCCTTCATCTTCAACGTGGAAAAGAAGAATAAGAGTTCTGTTCGCTACCTGCTACGTGTTGGTTTCTTGACTACCTTAGTGTTCGACCCTGATGATGGAGACATGTTACTCCGAAACGTCAGTTGACTTCAGATGAAGTGTTCTATATAATATTTGCTCAAATATAATTCTCTCACGAACCTTGCTCCCATTTAAATTTTGTGCTTCAAATAGAAGTTTTTTTACACATCAGTTGGACACAAATAATGGGATTCTTTATTTATTTTGTAAATAAATTTTGATGTACTGTATTATATATTTCAGGGGTTGCCTGAATGATTCTATTACTTTACATGTGAAATTAAACGTGCCTAAATGAATTTCGTAATAAAGTTTTCGGGGGATGTTGAAAGGAGAAAATTGAACATTATATTTGAACAAATATAGTACTCGTACTTATGTTGTAGGATTTGAGGTTTCCACGGCGGTGACTATGAAGAATGCTATATTCTGGGATGTGGCGTCGGGTAGATATTATCTAAACTGACGATTCGGAGGAAGGTATCGCCTCCATCTTCAGGATGTAAAAATCGGCGAGCGGGGAACCAGCTTGAGCAGGTGGCTGCAGACTGAGTCGTCAGTTGAAAACACTCAGTTATATAACAACAGGAAGGGATGAAGAGTGGGCCAAAGGGAAATCAATGGAGAGGAGAGGGGAAGGGTCTGTGGAGATGGGCCACCAGGTAGCAGGCCAGAGCAGTTATAGGATTGATCAGGGGGGGGGGAAGAGGCAGTGTTACAGGGAGAGCATCGACCCAATAGCCTCGGGGCCAAGCTGTAGAGCGAGCATCGACCTGAGGCAAGAACTAAGTACACCGGGTGTATACAGAATCCCCTGCGAGTGCGGCAAGGCCAACATTGGACAGACAGGCCGTTCCGTTGACAAGAGGTTGAAAGAGCATCAGCTGCACATCCGTCTTGAATATGCAGACAAGTCAGCCGCGGCTGAACACAGCGTCGACAGCGCATTCAATTTCACAATATCTCCATCCTCACTACCAAGACTCTCCCTCCCTCCCTTCATGTTGTTATGTGACTGTGTGTTTTCGACTGGCGACTCAGTCTGCAGCCACCTGCTAACGCTGGTTCCCTGTTCGCGGATTTTTACACCCTGAAGATGGAGGCGATATGTTCCTCCGAAACGTTGCTTTACGCAATATCAACACAGCGTTACATCCCAGAGGACGACATTATTCAGTGTTTATGTTGTTTGAGTTTCTTCCCTTGAATATAGAATTCAAATTCATCTGAATGTTAATTGCTATTGCAGCTGGTACATCTTTCCATCTTGTACTGAGTAAAAGCAATTTGTATTTATCAACTGCATCAGTATTCAAAGTCTCGGACTCATAGCGTTTAAATTGTCAGGAGAGGTTTTCTCTTCGGTGTTACTATTAATACAGTGCAACTGGGAGATGGTTGTCTCTTCAGTACGAATAGCCTTGGAATGCACCTGCGGGCTAGAAACGTACAAAATAGCGTTAATCCCAAAGCATAACCACCAAGTAGCACTTTGTAAAATGTATCCTGCCAATACTTAAGGAAACCTCGATCTGGTGTATGGATTTACTGCATAAAATCTATGTTAAAAGAGACATGTAACTACTTATATTTATGTACCGAATAATTTATTATCCATGTGAAAATGTTGGGTCCGAAATTCTCACAAAGGTGATTATGAAAAGTATTATTTTCTGGGGTGTGGTGCCATGTAGACCGGTACAAGTTGATGTTTCGGAGGAACAAGCAGCATTCTCTTTCAGGGTAAACAAACAGTTCTATCCTGAAAATGCAGGTTGTACTTTTTCTTAAACGTTCATATCTATTCCATGGACTAAACTTCATCACATCCCAAAAGGTGGTAAACTTAATATTTGCCTTCTTGAGGATCTCAGGTTCATATCAACTCTACATATAATGATACAGAGTGCTTCGAGTTAATGTGCGCTCTTGTGTTACGGAATTTGATAATGATGAGAAAAAGAATATACAACTATCCCGCTGAGAAGCCGTGGAGGCTCATAAGTTTGTGAGACGTCGAGATTCCCATATTTTCTAGAAAATCGGCTCACAGATGGCAGTGAGATTGTCAGCCTTATGGCCGGCCACCCTTTACCTCCAAGAATATTCTTGATACTCATTTCTGTTAAAGGCTGATGCAACCCCAGGGCCATAGTGAGGCTGGAAGAATTAAGTCAATTGAAAAACCTAATGAGCTTATCGGGAATCGAACCGGCGACCTTCCAAATTTTATCAGAGTGCCTTAATCACCTACGCTACCGCGTTCCTCCTGATGATGATGATGACATTTTATGGAACGCGAAGGTTTATTACCATTTTGAAGACAGCCCGCCACTGTCCTCTCTACTGAGCCAGTTAAATCCAGTCCACACCCTCCTGTCCTATTTTTTAAAGATCCTTTCGGAAATTGTCAGAGCTTCCTTCACAGTTTCCTGACAAGGTTTTCGTATGGATTCCTCTTATCTGCCATAGAAGCCACGTGACCTGTTCACTTAATTTGATAATCCTAAAAACATTTGGCGAAAGAATAAAACAACGATTTAAACTGACGACTATTTGCCTGCAGTCGGCATGTAATTATACATTGAATATCTTCTCTTTTAAAATACATACAGTAACCTAACATCTTCAATCCAGACTCCATTTTTGGCAGTAGCAGTTATGTACATACCCTTAAACATACATTCGCCAGTAATACTAACCTTATGCTGCATTTTCGTATCTTCTGTAGGCAGAATTATCTTCATGAAGTATCTGTAATGTTCTAAATCATATATCACTCGGACGCAGATACGTTTCCTGAAGAAGCGCTGGTTACACTCGATCCGTGATAATCACTAATTACGCCATGAAGACATTTGAGGAAGTGAATGTATAGATACAGACTAACCGTCTGAGCTATAGAGCGGTCCATAGTGCAGGTAATTGGACTGATATTTTCAGGATGTAGTGTAGAGTAATGTTATGTCGCCCCCATACCCGAACTGTTTAGACCTCTTGTGGCGCCCCTGTATTTTAGGCACTTCATGCAAAGTACATAAGAGTAGATACAGACGATCTTACCGTGGTTTGGGCAGGAGTGTCGCATGGTTTCTGCCCGTACAGACCGTACACCTTGTTAAGCGCGATGTTCTTCTTGTCTAGCTCACCAACTAGTCTCGTCTTGTAGTCGATGAACTGATTCACTTTCTGCAAAACAGTCACACGTAGCCAATACAACATTTTTGTGTGAAATTAGTATTTTTAAAGGTGGTAATTATTGTGATTTGTAGAACCATTGCCATGTATACAGGCGACAGTACAAGAGCCATTGCTAGGGAACAGCTCTGTGGGCACCAGTATATTGTAGAGTGTACACGTTACTAGGTGGCGACTGCGTGGCAAGCAACGAGACAACAGCCTTTGCTATGTAGCAGCCGGCGCGCCAATGGACTGGCTAATTAGCGATCACGTGGGAACCCCAAGAGACGTGCACGCAACTGTGTTTTCTTTTTTGTCCGTGTCGAGGGGTTGTAAGCGAGACGAAGCTTAGAGCACAGTTCAGTTGTGAAAGAATTCTGGAATATTCGCCAATCGCTAATGAATTGAGCGCGGAAGCTGAAGAAATTGCTGTTAGAAGTCGTTACCAGAAAACGACTGATGAAGACAAAGTAGACTGAGAAGCTTTAGCGTGTGCTCTAGTGATTTGTAATTTGTGAAAATTAGTAATACTGTTATACTCATTTGTACTTACGGCCAGTAAGTTATCAATAAATCAAATCTGCAGTCCAAAACCCCGTCGAGAGTCACTCTAACATGTGACAAACATATATACACTAGACTCTGTGGTCAAAACGAATATATATTCGAATTAAAGTGTGTTTTCCAGATCGATATATTGTTTATCTTATATTTTACTGTCTCAGATTCGAAACTTCCCTTTTTCTCGCATCCTACGACTCACAGGGCTACGGTAGAAGTATTCGACACCGCCTCCACACAGGATTAATGCTCATTCTCCATCAGACTCTTTACACCTTTAATTCTTGTAGCTTATTGTTATAGCCGCGTGTTTATAGCTCCGTTGCCTAGCAATGGGTATAAAAAAATAAAGTTATCCCTGTAACAGGCCATGAAGGCCTATAGGGTTGTGAGACGTTGAGGGTCCCACATTATCTAGACAATCGGCTCACAGATGACAGGTATATTCTCAAGGAAAATTATTTATTTAATTCTTTGTACTC
>NW_019738358.1:1270776-1273200 GCF_002891405.2 Cryptotermes secundus
GATTGAAAAAAATCCAATGAGTTCATCGGGATTTGAACCCGCGACCTTCCGACTTATAGCATAGTGCCTCAACCACTACGCTACCGCGTGCCCCCGCCTAGCAATGGGTATGCGTCAAAATATATTGGAGATATATTCCAGACAAATATGTGTATATATGTGTATGTCTGAAAATGTGTTGTTCAGATCATGGGATCGTCTAAATAGGCATAAATTAGACATTGGACTCTGTTCTCCAAACAAACGTATTTGCACTTTCGGTTTCTTGCCCAGAAAAATACATTTGTACATCTTACGTTGCGTGACTCAGTGCATAATGCTATCTCTCTGGGCTTGGCCTCTATCATTCGAACCAATGAGTATTGCAACAAAAGTGTTAACGTTACCCCGAAGATGATATTAAGGAGTGCAGACTTGATGCCGAAACTTGCTCCCACAATCGGCTCCAAAACCTTCCTCTTCTCTCTGTCAGCCCGTCCTTGTAGCTCTTGACCGAATGCGTCACTGGAGGTCAGCGCGCCCTGGAATATTCAGTGCGAAGGCCACGATTAAATTACTGTTATTCTCTCCCTAAAACATCTTTGACGACACGTCATATCTTGAGTACAAATAAACAAACAAACTCCGTGGTCTTAGTCCGCAAACGAACTATACCGACCGAGCGACCGCCGCTTGTNCGCCGGTTGTTAGCGAAGTTAGTGCAAACTCTAGCGGATAGAGAGTGTCGCGTGATCAGCGTAACAAATCCCCACGGCCGTTAATCTCGGTTGTCTAGACCGGAGCCGCTATTTCCTTGAAATAACACCTCAATTATCATCACTAGGCTGAGAGGACCCCGTTCCAGACCTACTACTTCTCAGAAAAAGAAATCTAGTAGCGCCGGGAATCGAACCCGGACCTCTCGATCTGTAGCAGGAACTCTGACTACAAGATCACAGAGGCAGTCAGAGTCAAGAGTCATGAATTGTATTATAAAACGAATATTGTTATTATTCTGACTGATAATTTCAGTAGTTATTCTCAGCCCCTCCAAGCAAATGCCCTGTTAGTGCATTGATCAGTCTACGACAGCTTCAAAATCCTTTCTAATTAATTTTGCTTCAAATGACATTCCTTTCGACGATATACGCCTAGTGACTGGAGGTTAACAACTTAATCCACAAAAACTGTGGTGTGAGCATCATTAACTCATGGAAAGTCAGATTGAAATGAGACGTGTCACACAGAATCGAGAAATTAATTACATAATAAATCAGAGCTCTGTTGAAATTGTAACATACGCGTGGTTCGCTAGATGTTGGAATGCTTGTAAAATCCCAACATACATATTCATTGTACATGTAGGTTCTATAGCCTGCCGCTATCATTAGGTAACAGAAAGTGTTTTATTAGTTTTGGAAAGGGAGTGTTAAAGAAACTGGTTTCACCTTGGAATTAGGTCCGCTAACAGGCCAGACTTATCCGTCTGTAGATCAATGAACCCTTAGAACACAATGATTACTATATATAAAACCAGTTTCTAGATCATAAATCTTTGTATTTTGCCCATAGCGCATGTGTTTGGTGTATTATTAGGATAAACAGCGATGTATTCCTAAAGAACATTAGTCTCTTGGTCTTTGTAATGAAGATGCAATTCTTCTTTATGTAGGAACTAAATTTTTAAATATTTATGTAAATTTTACTTCAGATTTTCAGTAAAGAAACATCACATACGTGAGAGAAATTGAAAGGAATTTCCACCTTTTTTTTACCAGGATGCTAGCTGGAATTCAGGATACCCTCGGAACGCCCACTTGACAAAGGTTTCCTGCTTCTTTCTCTGTCATCAAGCAAATTCTGAAATACTTCTCAAAATTCTACTTTGCTGTTATGCGCTTCGTGTACAGTCCTCACGATTAAAATTAATTAAAAGGAGGTTTTCCTTGCTGGAAAATTAATAACACTATTTTCCCAAACTGCGCAACTCGACGTTAATTTAGGATATCAAAATTCCTCGGCTCCTCTCTCAAGCAACTACTAACATTTACACGTTTATTCAATATTATCAGGGCGAACGAGACAAACCTAGGAACCTCTCCCCCCTACATCATCAGACAATCTCTCATTTCTCCCGCGAATTTTCCTTTCACTTTTCTATTCCACTTCATTAATCCTCTCTCTGGTTTTGTTCTTGTGTTTCAAAGGATCACGTTTCAAAAGCCAGACAACTTAATGGCTGACCTCATGGTGCAAGATACTTGTAGAGAAACCCGTAAGCTACTGATCAACAACTTCTTTGTTTTAATGGATACAGAAGATCCATCATTCACTCACTCACTCATACAGCTAGCCCATCTTGAGAAGCCGTCAATTGTGCAGCTGTTGAAGAATTTCCCAGAATGTTATGGAATCCAAAAGTTCATTACCGTGTTCACAAGAGCC
>NW_019738358.1:1273447-1277683 GCF_002891405.2 Cryptotermes secundus
AATATTGACATTACAAAGGCGTTATCTTGATCGAATATCTTGACCTTAATACGAATTGAAAGTGGCACCTATTGCAATCCTGTTCGCACTATTATATTTACTGCTAGTGGGGTGGGACTAAGTCCCTTGTACTGCAGCCGCTTCTGGCCTATTGTACCAGCCCCAGATGATAGGTGAGGGTGATTGTGGAGCAATTGGTGGGATGCAGATTGGCAGGGGAAACAGAAGTACTCGGAGAAAAACTGCCCCAGCGCCACTTTGTCCACCACAAATCTCACTTGACCAGACCCGGGATCGAATCCGGGCCGCAGCGGCGGGAAGCCAGCGACTAACAGCTTGAGCTATGGCGCGGCCCTGTTCGAACTAAGTAGTAAATAAGTATTTTAGAGGGCAAATTGTCCCTGTATTTGAAGATGTATAATTTTCGTGTATAATATTTACCTATGAACTTCCTGATATTTCAGTTTGCCTCTGTTCACTTCCAAAGTGAGAAATAATTTCTTAAAAGACGAATAAAAGTAATGTTCTTATAAAATGAACCCTTTTTTCTCTAATTTTACAGTTACTTATTCTTAGAGCAAGAAATAGAACGGTATACACATATATCGACAGAAAATGAACGACTGAGTTTATATCCTGCACTAGTTCCGATATCCCGCTCCCCCAAACCTCTGATGCCGTTTACCAATTGCGTATAATGAGGCACTGATAGCAACAGCCAAAAGCTGAAAGCTCCTACAAGGTTAATGAGAACAAAATGCGTCTCTACGGAGTATAACTGAAAGATGCAGACAGACTTTGAGCACAAGTTCCACGTACCAAAACAAGAAAAAATGCCCATACCAACATGTGTCCAGAAGCAATTAATTTGTGAGTTATAGCTGAAAGAATGCTGTACATGCATGCTGGTGCCCCGGCACAGTTTAGCCGTGCTGCGCGAGGTGTCCTATCGTGACCGAGGGATAGGTAGAGGAGGACCCACTGCGTGGCCTCCACGCTCACCTGACTTCAATCTTCTGGATTTTTACGTATGCGGACACACAAACACCTTGCGTATGCAGCTCCTGTTGACAAGGAAGAGACTTCAACATCGCAGTGTGGGCGCCTGTCAGACTATCAGCAACTGCCCCGGCATCTCTGTACGGATGCGGCGGTCCATAATGAGACGTGTCGAGACAAGCATTGAATTTCATAGAGGTCATTTTGAGCACTTTCTATAAAAGTACTCTCAAGCACATTGGGTTGAGAGACGTTTAGGGCCCCACTTCATCGAGACACATCGTCTCACAGATGGCGATGAGGTTGTCAGTCTTATGCGCCGACGGCCCTTTACCCCACACGAAGATTCCTGGTACTCACTTCTGTTAGAGGCTGAGTCGAATAAAAGTACTCTTTCAGTAATAATTCACAAATTAAATGTTTCCGGACACATGTTAATACGGAACTTTTTTCTTGGTTTGGTACGTGGAAATCGTGCCCAAATTTTGTCCTCACCTTTCAGTTACACCCTGTACAGACGACTCTCTCACTATCGTGTGCTACTATCTGGGACACCGACACCTCCTACCCCTGTAATTTCATGAGGTTGTATGAGAGTTTGAGCGAACGCCGGTGTCAAGCTTACCGTTTCAACTGGATTAATGTCATCATCAGATATAAAAACGACTTCTTGGGTGTCCACAAAAGACGACAAGGCCAGGAAAACTCCAAGCGCCGCGCAAAAACGCAGAGTTTTCTGCTGCATCTCGACTTCTGCCTCTGCAACAGAGAAAGGAACACAGCTGCATCAGTTCCTACAGATCTACGCTCAAATGATATTATAACGTGTATGGCTAGGAAACGATGCCATAAACATCTCACGTAAATGCGCTCAACAATAGAACGGATGTCAGGCATAAGTCAGCACGCCAATGGGCTATCACGTGACTTGCTTTTAATGGAATCCGTGCCGCGACCGTTGCTATACAACGGTTCGGTGAAAGCGTTACAACAATAGAAGTTGTGTTTTCTGTGTGATCCGTGCCGAAGGCTTATAAGAGAAGTGTATTCAGCGTAAACCTGTAGGTGTGGAGGCGTGGTCCAGTACCTCCACCGTGACCCTGCGAGATATAGAAGGCGGCGAAAAGCGAAGTCTCAAATCTGAGACAATAAAGTATGGTTGCGAGTCCCAAGGGACTCGGACCTGAGAAAGACTGGGCTGGCAAGGGCCAGCAGCATGTACCATGACAGTCCCATACTATCGTCAGAGGGGGCATCCCCCCCCCAAAAAAAGACCGTAACTGTCAAACAGTAATAAATATCTAGTCATAAGCCACAGATTGGGCTCCACACCAACTCTTACTGACTGACTGACTGACTGACCGACCGTCAGTCGTAATGTGACTTTGCCTCTTGACGTGACTTAGTGAAGTCAGTCGTAAGCCGGAGGACCGAATTGAAACCATGAGTACAGGAGAGCACAGGAGGTCGGCATGTGCAGATTTTGCGTGTGAATTGAAATACTTTATGTGTGCAGTAGTACAGTGATATTGGGAGTGTGTTATCCAGTGAGACTGTTATAGTTTCTGTGTTAAGATCCGTTGCCAGGAGACGGCTGCTGAAGACTGGCTATATCCTAGTTCGTGTACAACGATGAAATAGAAAGTGTGCAAATCAACGATAGCGCTGTATTGTCGCTATTTGAGTGTATCATTAAGAGAGATTGTAACCAATGTGCTAATAAATCCAATCATCCCGTCATTTCGTCACGCATACCACCGTACACGTTACAGTATTAACAGTAATAATAAACTGTATTACATTTTAGAGTACATATTTTCCTAATGCGATTCTTGTAGTTTTAATTCCTAATTGTTTTTCTTTTTCCTCATTTATTGTATACATAAATTTTCCGTGAGTCATGTCATCGCTCTATTTAATAATGCCTGGTTATACCTTCTGACCATTGCAACTCGTTCACAGTTGCCTCATCTAAAACGCTTTAAATAAATTTCAAAGCTTAAAATATAATTTTATGTACCAAGTATTTTTTCTTGGGAGCCGGGATACCGCAATCTGTATAACAGTTGACTACGGGCTGGATGACAGAGGGACAAGAGTTTGAGTCCTATTAGAGGAAAGCATTTTCTTTTCCTCCAAGTGGTCAGACTGGTTGTGAGACCTACCCAGCCTTCTATCTAATGGTTACTGGGAGCTCTTTCCACAGAGGCGAAGCGGTCGGGGCATGAAGCTGACCTCTATTCAAGAATGGTAGAGCTATACCTCCACTTCCCTTGTGTCTTCATGGCAGAGTGCTTAATTAATTAAACGAGGGGAAAATTTGCCCCTTTACTTAATATCAAATGTAAGAAAAATCTTTTATTATCTCAGTTATAAAATAACTTATGCAGACGAAAGGGCATGTAAAATAGTCGATCGATTAGACGTCCATATTATGAAAATATAGAGAATATTAAATTTTATTACGGGAAAATCACATTACCTCTCTCAATTTATTTTTCATTTCGCTCTATCGTCTCTAATGTATAGCCTATCTTCAGTCTCTTATTTCGAAATCAGTACGAAACTCAGAGTCTATTCTTGTCTGCCCTTAGGCACGCGTTTTCCCTTATATTATTGGGGGTTATTGGGCAGTTTCTGTAGTGTGTACAAACGAGTGTGTTAGCAGCTGAATAGATAAGTAAACAACTCTCGCTGAAGGGAGAGATTAATGAAATTTCACGTTGAAGTGTCAACAGTAAGCCTCATCAGTTGATGTACTGTAAACTTCCAGGTCCACGCGCTATCGTCTTGCGCATAGGAGTCAACATCTGACACCAACTCCAGCAAATATACATGTAGATAAGTCAGTTACAAATCATCCCCTTCGTATAATGCACTACACTTCACATATCTGAATAAAAATATTATCGATAAATGATATAAGCTCCGTCATATATTATATGTCTTTGATCTTGTTCCCTCTACACTACATGTTTCGGCCTCTATCGGCCATCATCAGGTGTATACTCCTAATGTTGCTGCCACACTGAACCCAGTCTAAATTTTAACATTTAAAAACACAATGTCACTTTCTTCGTATTATCAACATCTACCTCGCTGATATGTGTCTGGTATGTAGATNAGAAATACAGCTCTTTCGGTCGTGACCTACTGGGTAACTTAACCTTCTTGTAACATGTTAACTAACGTCCGACAGTTAGTTGCTATGGTAACTCGAAATTGCGTAATATAATA